>NC_133666.1:564910458-565210458 GCF_037893015.1 Macrotis lagotis | reverse complement strand
TTTAGTCAGAACTGGAGGAAAAGGTTTTTGATTACTACCACAGAGGGACTAGTTGAGCAGGTGATTGGATATGCTCATTGGTGGGGGAGAGGAAAGAAGGAAAGAACGGAACCCAAAGAATGACTGAATTTAGTGGATGGGAGGAAAAGGAGATATCGTGTAAATTTTCAGAGAAAGAAGGAAGAAATTAATATTAAGTTAGGGAAACCAAAGGAGGAGAGCATCATGAAAGTAGTATTTTAAATATTAAATGTTGCCGAAAGATAAAGTATAAGAACTAAGGAAAGGTCATTGGTAAGTTTGGACTTGAACTATTTGATTAAAGAACTGAGTGAGAAAAGCCAAATTCCAAGTTCTTAGGAGGGAATGGGTTTGAGTAGGTGGAGTCAACTCATAATAACCTTTGTGTTTTCTAGAATTTCAGTGAAGTAGAGAACTTTTTAGTTGTTGCTCTATTCTATTTATTTTGTTCCAAAGCAACCTCTGATTTATATATCTACTAAGTGATAGTCTTAAAACTCAGATATGACATTATAATACTCCTCTAAAATCTCCAGTGGTTTCATTTGCTTCTGGCAAATATTCATATGCATGAATTTATGAGTCTATTTATACCTACATTTCCCCAGTACATTTAAAGTCCTTAAATATCTGGTTATAGTCTCCCTTTCCAAATTTTTTACAGTTAGGATCACAGATCTAGAGAGAACAGGGAATTTGCAGGTTACTCAGTCTAATACTCTCATTTTGCAGATGAAGAAAATAAGTTCTTGGAGAATTTAGGCAGTTGTCCAAGATGACCCAAGTAGAAAAGGGGCAAAGTCAACTGTTGCACTTATTTCTAGTGATGCCATTTTCAGCTCTCTAGGTTGAACACTTTTCTCTGTACCTTTCTCTTCATGTACTCTAGCATACTTGCTATTCCTCACACATGTTTCTTTACCCATTTTTATGCCTCTGTGTCTTTTCTTTCTTGTTCTGGGATCACATCCTTATTTGTCTTATAATCTCTAGAATCTATCAAAACCAATGTTCCTTTCCCCCCAATAGTTGTTTTGTATTTTGAATATACTTAAATGTGTATGCATTATCGCCATAAATAAGATATAAACTCTTTGAGAGCAGAAACAATTTTGTTACTGTAATTATATTCCTAGTACATGTCACATGGGCATCAAGAGATGCAGTGGATAGAATGCTAGGCCTGGAGTCAAGAAGACTCATTTTCATTAGTTCGAATGTGACCTTAAGATACTTACTAGCTGTGGGATCCTGGGCAGGTCATTTAATCATTTTGCCTCAGTTTTCTCATCTGTAAAATGAACTGGAAGAGGAAATGGCAAACCACCCTACTATCATTGCCAGGAAAGTCCAAAATGGAATCCCAAAGAGTCAGGTATGGCTAAAACAACAATAACAACACCTGGCACCCAAATTTAGTTTTTGATATACCTGATCCAGTTCTAATTTGGAAAAAAATGATTTTGGGGGGGGTGAGGGAAAAAGCCATGAAGCTTCCATGATAACCAGGTTACTGAGACAAAAGAGTGAGCCTTGTTCTCATATACTTTTGGAAGTAGCCACTTTGCAATCTTTGTGAGTGAAATTGAAAAATTAATGTTGGATCTTTAGTACTTTCCATTCTCAGTCTGGAGATTGGTTGCTATGCTACTCAGTTCTAGGTCTGCTTCCCTGCTTCATGGGTCACATACTGGTGCTTTTCAACAGGAACCCCACCCCTGTCTCTGATTGCTTTTTGCCAGAATGGTCTGTCTGCTCCTTACCCTACCCATTTCAACCTTCACAACTTGTTAAATTCCTTCAGGTGGGGCTTTGGCAAAGCTTCATGTTTATTTCTGGCCACTGATCTTTGGGCTGCCTTATAGTTAAGCTTCAGACCTAAAATTTGTTAGTATTAATAATCATCAACATTTATCTATTTTCTTTTAATTTGTAGAGACATTTAAACATGAAATCTTAAATTATGTTATTTTGATTTTTTTTCATCATCTGCCCTCCTGAATAAGCAGATCTTTATGTAACCTTTAGCTGCTTGGATATAAAATGGCACTTTTACCTTGGAGGAGACTAAAGGAAATATTATTTGGTGTTTTAGGCTTTTACTACTATTGCCTTTCTAAGAGAGATGTTCTGCTGAGATTATGGTTCTAACTAATGTTTTCTGTATATAAACTGACAATGACATGTGGCTGAAGCATTAGATAATATAACTAAAGGCAGTTGTAGATTGTGATGGATTAAGCTGAGAACAGGAAATAAGGACATTTTCAGTAAGATAGAGTCAAAAAAATATGGCTTGGACATGTGCTTTTTATTTATCAACATTTTGTTTACATTTAGGCTGCAATTTATGTGGTCTGTATTATGTGTACTAAGCTTGCAAACTATTTGGATACAGGTTTTAATAATTCTTACAGAACCAATAAAGAAAGCCTGTTATCTTGGTTGTTAATAGCATATTTATTGGGGGTGGAGCAAAAACTCATTTGATTCTTTGCAAAAAAAAATTATGAAAGGAAGACAGCCACCTCACTGGGTGTTTGTAAATTTATTTAGATTTTTTTGTAAGGAAGTGACAAAATGAATTCTAGAAGGTGCTTATCAGAATATTAAATTAATCAAGGTGACATATTTCCATACCATTAATGATCAAAGGAGTTCTTTCTTAAAATTAGTAAAGTGTTAATAACACTACTATAAATTGATTTAGTTTTCATTGTTGACAAGTATTGATAATATAACATGGTTCTTCAGAATAATCAAGGATTTTAATTGATCTTCTCCCTCCCATATATGTCTTCTAGCCAGCTAAAGTGTTTGAAACTTTAGAATCAAACTTTAAGGCATTTATTTCTAGAAGATTCCTATGAAAATATATTTGTTGCCTGAAAGCAGAATAAGTGGTACAGGGGGTAGATGGTTTGCTCTGGAGTCAGAGACAGCCAGTTCAAATCATGTCCCTGACATTTATTGGTATGACCTTGGGTAAATCACATAACTGCCTTTGGGCTTAGTTTCCATATCTGTAAAATTAGAATATAAGAATATATAGCCACTGAGGTCTTTCCAAGTACTGACTCTGTTAGTTTATCTAGCTGTCTCATGAGAAGGCAGAGGTTTGGTGAATAGATAAAGTAAGGAGTAGTCAAGAATGAGCTAAAGAAATCAGATACCTTTTAAAGAAGGGAAGGCTAAGTTGGAGAGCTGGGTTGAGGAGCTTTGGCCATCTTGGAATGCTACCATGAGAATGGTAAATAGCTATAGAAGTGGCAGTATAGTATGGTAAATAGCTATAGTGTGACATTTTAAGATAAAGGTCATAAAAAGTCAAATTGCTTTAGTTTTGTTTTAGCTAACTAACCCTGATGACAGCCTTAATTTTCAGCAAGGTCAGGGAATTCAAAAGCAAAGGGCTCATCACTGGGCAGTACTCTTGTTCACATGGAAGGCAGTGTTAATACAATTTAGTTCAATCAGTTTTTTAAAAATAAAATTAAGCATCCACTATGTGTCAATTGCCATTCTGACCAATTTCCTCTCTTAATACCCCCCAACCCAGACAAAAAAAATGTTCCTTGTCATATAATCAAGGACATGATATTCTATTGAGAGAAAATAAGTAAACATAGAATATATACTAATATCATTCACTTCTAGAGGAAGGGAGTTCAGGAAAGATTTTGTATAGGAGACACATATGAGGTGAATCTTGAAGTTAAGGATTCTGTGAGGTAGTGGCAAAAATGCCAAGTGAGATTCCTTTGTAAACTTGTCCTACTTATCAAAGGCTTAACTAATAAATTCAGGACCTAAGATGTTAAACCTAAATTATGCCTGAGAAAAATACAACAAAAATTTTGAATCAATTTTGTAATTCATGTTGTGAAATTATCCAGAAATAAGAAAGACAAATTTAATTGAGTAGGAGAGAGAATTTGTTCCTCAGGATCTGATAGCTTTCTGTTTTAACGAAATCTAAAGTAGTATATGTGCGTTAGATATTTTTCCCTTCTAAATTGCAATGCCTTGATATAGTCCTTGGAACTTGAATCTAGCTATTGCAATTATTCAGTTATAGTTGTGATTTCAGGCACTAGAGTAGAATTTTTATGGGTGCTAGTAAAAAGACCTTCTCATTAATGCATGCCATCTAATCCAAGAAACACTATGTACAAAAAAGTGTCCAAAAATGGTTTTCATTTTATTTTTACCAAGAACAAGCTACTCTAATATTGATGTAAACTTAATAAAACAGCACCTACAGTATTCTAAAATGTAATTTTATACTCCTGATCCTTTCAATGCATTCCTTAAAAAGGATTCTTAAAATCAAGATAGACAAATTAAAATGTTTCTCATTTTTGTTAGTTGTGAGATCTTTCTTCCCTCAACCCCTTCCCATGACATAAGAAATTCTTATCTGTTTTAGTCCTATAATGATAATTTTGAATAAATAATTTCTCTACTTAAGCTACTCTGTGGCATGGTTATTAGCAAAAAAGGGAGCCAACTGTTGACTAATTTAGTTTTCCTGTAAATATGTTCCTTACTACTGGACTCCTCTTAAGCTGATGCTCTTGGATGTCTTCCAGTATCAGATTTTCTTGGGAAGAAAACATTTTAACAGGATTATCAACAGAGAAATTTGTTTGATTGCACTTGTGGCTTTTTACTCCAACCCAAGAGGGTTTGGTTAATTTTCTATTATCAGACTAAGGTGATTAGATGACCCTAAATGACCATCTGAAAAAGAAAAGTTTCTCAGGTAACACTGTATCATTATTTCAAATCGAAATGCAGATGGAGACTGAATTTCATCACATAGTTGTTCAGGTAGGAAAGTATATTTTAAAATTGTCCTTGGATCTGAGCATTCTCATTGGGTTTAACAGTCTTATTGACTTGGTTATATACTATGCTTATTTATATAGTAGTGTGCTTTGAATCCATTTAGTATATGAGCTCCATTCAGTCAAGACTTTTGCCTGGTATGTTTGTTTTGTAGACTATGCCATAAGCACAAAAGGCTCAAAAAAAACTTTTGGAGAAGGAGAATTTAAATAGATATTCCAAATTAGATTTATAGTTTCAATATTGATACTTAGATTGTACGTAGACCTGCTTTTGAAGTCACTTTAATTCTATTCTTATTTAAAATGAATGACTTTTCATTGAAGAGATAGAAACTTTAAGCTATTGCAATATAAAATTCATAAATTTCACTAATTTTGTTATAAGGACAAAATGTTATATTTTTAGTTCTATAGTGGCCCCTAGTGATCATTCTTGGCCTTCCATAATGGGGCCACACCCAGTCCCAATGTTTAGTGACTTAGCAGGATAGTGAATCAGGAAGGCTGCCCAAGTAGCTTCTTATCCTTACTAAAGATGAGATAATGAGTACTTAAATAATCAGCAAACTCTTGATAAAAGGAATAACAACAGTAATAATGCCTAACAATTATATAAGACAATGTGCTAATCACTTTAGAATTATTATCTCATTTGAACCTTAGTATAATATTTTGAGGTAGGTTATTATTATCCCTCTCTTACAGATTAGACAACTGAGAAAGTCAGAAGTTAAGTGACCTGCTCAGGGTCACATAATTAGTGTTTGAGATTGGATTTGAATTCAGGTCTTCTTGACTTCAGTCTTGGAATTCTACTGTCATCCTAATCCATATCTGACCACTGGACACAGAAAGTTCCAGAGGGAAAAGTGAGCCTTGTGACTTTGGGCATGTCCTCTGTCAATTAAATTCAATTCACTTGCATATCATGACCTCACATTCCTAATGTCATGGTTGTCTTCCAGAAGGGAGGGCAAGCAATAATTTCCCAATACCGGCTAATATTACATAATACTCTATGGTTTGAAAAACAGTTTACATACATTATCTCAATTTGTCCTCATAATAACCCTAGAAAGTGTTATTAGTCCCATTTTATATATATGAAGGAGTTGAGACTGAGAGGAATTAACTTGTGTCAAAATTCTGACAACTAAGTGTTGAAGGCAATAGGTATTCTTATTATCAACTGTATTTTTATTGTCAACCTATGAAGAAGTTGAGACAGTCATATATTAAATTACTTGATCAGGGTTATAAAATTATTAAACGCCTAAAGGAGGATTTTTACTCCAAATCCCAGAACTCAATCTACTATACTGCCTTGATTAATATAAAACTGTCCTTTTCTATGTCACTCTAAAATCAAATATTCTTTTTCTTTATTTTGAATTTTATAATTTTTCCTCTAATCTTTCTTCCCCCCCCCCCCCCACAGAAGGCAGTTTGCTAGTCTTCACAATGTTTCCATGGTATGCATTGAATGTGATGAGAGAGAGAAATCATATCCTTAAAGAAGAAAAATAAAGTATAAGAGATAGCAGAATTACATAGTAAGATAACAGGGTTTATTTTTTTCTAAATTAAAGGTAATAGTCTTTGGTCTTTTTTCAAACCCCATGATTCTTTCTCTGGTTACAGATGGTATTTTCTATCACAGATACCCCCAAATTGTCCCTGATTATTGCACTGATGGAATGAGCAAGTCCATCAAGTTTGATCATCACCCCCATGTTGCTATTAGGGTGTACAATGTTTTTCTGGTTCTGCTTATCTCACTCAGCATCAGTTCATGCAAATCCTTCCAGGCTTCCCTGAATTCCCATCCCTCTTGGTTTGTAATAGAACAATAGTGTTCCATCACATACATACATCACAGTTTGTTAAGCCATTCATCCCAATTGAAGGACGTTTACTTAATTTCCAATTTTTTGCCACACAAAAAGGGCTGCTATAAATATTTTTGTACAAGTGATGTTTTTACATTTTTTTTTATCAGCTCTTCAGGGTATAAACCCAGTAGTGGTATTGCTGGATCAAATGGTATGCACATTTTTTGTTGCCCTTTGGGCTTAATTCCAAATTTCTCTCCAGGAAGGTTGGATGAGTTCACAGCTCCACCAACAATGTATTAGTGTCCCAGATTTCCCACAACCCTTTCAACATTGATCATTGTCCTTTCTGATCATATTGGCCAGTCTGAGAAGTATGAGTTGGTATAAGATCAAATATTCTTGAGGGGAAGTTGTCTTCATTTTCAAGGCTACCTTCATTTATTCATTTTAATCCAATTGTACCTGCATAAAAATGACTGGGATAAAGTTTTGTCACATTATGATCTTTTATTACATGACATCATAAATTTCATAGTCAGTGTAAGTTATAGGGGTTGAAATGATTTTTCCATCCTTAATAACACCTTTTTGAAAGTTTTTTTTAAAACTCAGTACCTGAAGGCCTAGATTATTGGTTTATTAAACTTTCTAATGGGAAATGAGATCAGCAGTACCTTGAATGACATCATTGGTATCTTACAAGATCTTGTCAAGCTGTAAGAAAAGGCTAAAATAAGATGATAATTTAAATAAATTTGAAAATTAAATCTATCATTTAGAGACCATAAGTTCAGCCAAGTTGCCAACTTCATTGTCATTCCTTACTCTTACTGAATCTATCTATCCAATCAGATTTCAAATCCTGACACTTCTTTCTCTTCACTATAACATATAATTCCTACTCTCCATTTGTGCAACTATTTGCAGTTTTCATCACTTTTTACCCAAGGATATTGCATTTACCTCTTGTCATTTGTTTCCCTATCTTTTCTCTCTTTCCACATAGCCATCAAAATGACTTTCCTAAAATGCATATCTGAATGTTACCTTCTTGTTCTAAATAAATTCATTGACTTTTATTAATTCTAAGATGTTAACTCTGACATTCAAAGTTTTTTTTAATAACCTTGCCCTTTCTAGTGTTTCCAGTATTGTTACACACTCTTCTCTGTAGTCTAGCCATTCTGGTATACTTGTGATTCCTCTTGGATGATGTTCTGTTCTCCATTTCCCATGCTTCAACTGTGGCTGTCCTCCATACTTAAAATGAAATATTTTCTCCTTTTGCCTCTTGAAATTTATGGTTTCTTTTATGGCTAAGATCAAGCACTTTCTTCTTTTTTAAAAAATTATTAATTTAGCATTTTATTTTTCCTCAGTTACTTATAAAAACAATTTTTAACATTCATTTTAAAAACTAGTTTAAAAAGTAAAAAAAAAAAGAGCAGGGGAAGAGTTCTCTTCCTCCCTCTCTACTCCCATTGAGAAAGCAAGCAATTTGATATATGTTATTAATGTGTAGTCATGCAGAACATTTCCATGACACTCATGTTGTAAAAGAAAACATAGACACTCCAAAAAGGAAACCTCAGGAAAAGTAAAGAAAAATTTAGAAAATATGTTTCAATCTATATTCTGAAAACTGTCAGCTCTTTTCTGGGGATGGATGGCATCCATCATAATTTCCTTCAAAGTTGTCTTGGGTCATAGTATTGCTGAGAAAAGCTAAGTCATCATCCTACAATATTGCTGTTACTCTGTACATAGTACATTTCACTTTACATCAATTAATGTAAGTCTTTCCAAATTTTTCTAAGAACATTCTGCTCATCATTTCTTATTCATAATCACACACCAGAATTTATTCAACTATTCACCAACTGATGGGCATTCCCTCAATTTCCATTTCCTTTCACAAATATCATTGTACATATACTCCTTTTCCTTTTTTTTTGTTCATGTCTTTTGGGACATGGACCTAGTTGTGTAATTGCTAGGTCAAAGGGTATGCATGGTTTTATAGCTCTTTGGGCAGTGTTCTAAATTACAAAATGTTTGAATTCAGTTCAGAACTCCATTAATAGTGCATCAGTGTCTCATTTTCCTACATCCCTTTTAACATTTATCATTTTCTTTTTCTGCCATATTAGTTGGTCTAATAGGTATAAGATAGTATTTTAGAATTTTTAAAAATATTTTATTACTTTTCCAATTATATACAATAGTAGTTTCTACCTAACATTTTTTGTAAGGTTTTGAATTTTACAATTTTTCCCTTACCTTCTCTTTCCTTCTCACATTGCCTTACAGAAGGCTGTTTGTTGATGTTTACATTGTTTTCATGCTATACATTGATCAAAATTGAATGTGTTGAGAGAGAAATTATGTCCTTGAGGAGAAAATAAAATATTAGAGATAGCAAAATTATGTTGTACATTAGACAATTAAAAAAAATGAAGGTAATAGACTTTGGTCTTTGTTTAAACTCCACATTTCTTTCTCTGGATATGGGTGGTATTCTCCATTGCAGGCACTCTAAAATTTTCCCTGATTATTTCATTGATGGAATGAGCAAGTCCATTAAGGTTGATCATCAACCCCAGGTTGCTGTTAGGGTATACAGTCATCTTCTTGTTCTGTTCATCTCACTCAACATCAGATGGGACTGAAGTCCCATCCCTCTTGGTTTCTAATAGAACATAGTGTTCCATAACATATATATACCATAATTTATTCAGCCACCCTCTAGTTGATGGATATTCATTTGATTTCCAATTCTTTGCTACCACAAACAGAGCTGCTATGAATATTTTTTGTACAAGTGATGTTTTTACCCTTTTTCATGATCTCTTCAGGATATAGACCAGTAGTGGTATTGCTAGATCAAAGGGTATGCATGTTTTTATTGCCCTTTGAGCATAATTCTAGATTGTTCTCCAGAAAGGTTGGATGAGTTCACAGCTCCATAGAATTATTTTAATTTGCATTTCTTCAATCAATAGTGAGTTAGAACATTTTTTTATTAGAGCTATAGATAGTATTGAAAACTGTTCATATCCTTTGATCATTCATCAATTGGGGAATAACTCTTATTTTTATAAATTTGATTCAGTTCTCTTTATATGTTTGAGAAATTAGGTTTTTTATCAGAGAAATTTGCTTCAAATTTTTTTCACAATCACTGCTGTAAACTGCATGTCCTTCTATCCTTTTCCTTGACCTGTTTTTCCTATCCTTTCTATCCTTTCAGCCTTTTCTCCTCAAAACTGTTCTTCCAACTATCTCCTCTCCCAGTCTACCCTTCCTTCCATTACTCCACCCTCTTATCCCCTTATTCCCAATTCTGATGAGATTAAAACTCCCTCCTCCCCCCTCCCCTCTACTGTAAAATGCTTTTTCTTGTTTATTTTATGTGTGATAAGTTATCCCATTTTACTTCTCCCTTTCTCCCAGTATGTTCCTCTCTCATCCTTAATTTTATTTTATAATTTTAGATATCATTCTTGTGTTTGTTTTCTCTTCTCTTCTCTCTCTCTCTCTCTCTCTCTCTCTCTCTCCCTCCCTCTCTCCCTCCCTCCCCACCCCTGTATAGTCCTTCTAACTACCCTTATATTTAAAAATTTCTCAATACTTACTATTATCATCTTCCTATATAGGAATATAAACAATTCAATATCATTAAGTCTTTTAATGATTTCCATTTCCTGTTTACCTTTTTATGCTGACATTTGTAGACCAAATTTTCTGTTCATCTCTTGTCTTTTCATCAGAAAAGCAGTCCTCTTTTTCCCCGAATCATTTTGTCTTTTCCCCCTGAAAGAGCAGGTTCAGTTTTGCTACTGTTTTCTTGATTCTTAGTTGTAATCCAAGCTCTCTTGCCTTATGGAATATCATATTGCAAGCTGTCTGATTCTTTAATGTAGAAGCTTCTAACTCTTGTGTTATCCTGACTGTGACTCCATGTTTCTTTGTAGCTAGCTGCTTGTAGTATTTCTCCTTGTCCTGGGAGTTCTGAAATTTGGCTATAAAATTCCTGGTGGTTTTCATTTTGATATTTCTTTCAGAAGATGATTGGTGAATTCTTTCACCAATTTCTATTTTACTCTCTTGTTCTATAATATCAGGGCAGTTTTCCTTGACAGATTCTTGAAAGATGATGCCTAGGCTCCTCTTTTGATCATGAATTTCAGGTAGTTCAATAATTTAAAAAATTATCTCTTGGATCTTTTTTTTTCCAGATCGCTGTTTTTTTTGTCATGAGATAGTTCACATTGTCTCCTACTTTTTCAATCTTTTGATTTTGTTTTATTGTTACTTGATTTCTCATAAGGTCATTAATTTCAAGTTTCTGAATTCTCATTTTTAAGAAAGTATTTTCTTCAGTGAGCTTCTGAATCTCCTTTTCCATTTGGTCTAATTTGCTTTTTGGGGTATTTTTCTTCTCACTGACTCTTTGTAACTCTTTTTCCAATTGGCTCACTCTGATTTTGAAGATGTTATTTTCTTCAGTTTTTTGTGTCTTTTTTCACCAAGATGCTGACTTATTTTTCATGACTTTCTAGCATCCTTCTCATTTCTATTCCCAATTTCTCCTCTGCCTCTCTAATTTGATCTTCAAAATCCTTTTTGAGCTTTTCAATGGCTATGACCGATTTCATATTTTTTCTTGGAGACTTTGGATATAGGAGCTTTGACTTTATCTTCTTCTGAATGTGAGCTTTCTGATCACCATAATAACTTTGTGCGGTCAGATCCCCCCCCCCCCCCCCCCCCCCCCCCCCCCCCATTATTTGCTCTTTTCCAAGCCTATGACTTGATTCTAACTCTTCATTAAAGTATGCTTCCAAGATGCAGGGCATACTATCTCAAGCTTCAGGGTTTCTGTGCAGTTATTTTCAGAGCTACTTTTGGGGACCTGGAAGTTTTCAGTTTTTACAAGGTGGTATGATCTAAAGAGAGGTGTTTGCTAATCTTCTGGCCTGTGAGTGACCACAAGCACTCTTTTCTGCCCTGAATTATGAGAAGGACCTCAGCTATACTGTGGCTGCAAACTTCTGTGTTAATGTTCCTCCTCACCCTGGGACTGCCAGCCAGGATGCTACACAGATCTGAGCATGAGAAAAGCAACAGAGTCCTGCCTCAGTGCTAGCAAAGAGACCCCTGTAATCTCCTTTTGATCTGTTGCTCAATCTCCTTACCATTTGTGGGTTGAGTGCTCCAGAAGCAGCTGCTTCCAGTGTTGATCCAGTGACTCCTAAGACCTTCTCCTGGTTTGGTGGGGTCTGTGCTAATATGTACTCTGCTCTCACCCAGATGCTACAGATCTTTCTGATGACATTCTAAATTGTCTTGGATTGGAAAATTGTTCCACTCTTTTTTGTAGATTCTACATCTCTAGAATTTTTTTAGAGTCATTATTTAGAGGGATTTGGAGGAAGTTGGGGTTGAGCTCAGATGAGTTCTTACCTTTATTTTGCCATCTTGATCCTACCTCCAAGTACTTTCTTCTGCAATAGACCTTCCCTGCAGTTAACTACTTTGTATGTAACTTATATGTACCTAACATGTATCATTCTGCCTTTGTCCTTGCTGCCAGAATGTTTTCTAAAGTTACCAGTTATGTCTTCATTGCCAAATCCAATGATCTTTTCTCAATCTGTATTCTTCACCTTTATGCAACCTTTGTTAGTGTTGATCTACTTCTCTGGATCTCATTCTATTTGTCACACCTTTCCACTCTCTCTTTTTTGATGGATACTCATCCAGATTCATCTAATTTAAGATGTCCATTGGGGTATTATTTCTATTCTAGGTACTCTTCTATGTTCCCTTTATACTACTTCATTTGCCAATCTCATTAGCTCCTCAAATTTAATTGCCAAATCTATGCTGAATATTCTCAAATTTACCTTTCTAGCCTAACTGATCTGTAGTCTTGCATCTACAAGAAGTAACAAATATGTGACCCACAACACTCTCAAGTTGACCCAATTGGATTAAAGTAAAATTGGAAAATATTTAACAGAATAAATAAAAATAAAAATACAATAAAATACTAATAACATTACATTTCAAAACTAAATATGGGATTCTTATGTATGCATTAGTGACCAATTTGCCCCCTTCTTGCCCCTCCCTCTCAACCTTCCATTTGTATTTGAGTTTGATATCATTGGTGTAGTAGATAGAGAACTACTCCTTAAATCAAGAAGATCTGAGTTTGTTTCACTTCTGACTCACTGTCTATGTGACTTTATTCAAGTCAAGTCATCAAGTATTTATAAATGCTTACTATATTCAAGTCACTGTGATAAACTCTGGAAATAGAAATAAAAGCGATAGAATCTCCCTGTCCTCCAAGGGCTTACATTCTAATAGGGAAGGACAACTTCTAAAAGGAAACTGGACAGGGTCAAAGGAGAGATCAATGTAGGGAGAGAAAGTTAACTGACGTGAGGGTATTTATTAACAGTTTTCCAATTATTTAATATTTTATTTTTTCCACAATTACATGTTAAAACAATTTGAAATTTGTTCTAAAGTTTTGAATTCCAATTTCTATCCTTTCCTCCTTTCTACCTCCCCAAGATATTAAGCTATCCAATACAGATTATTTATGCATAATCATGTAAAATTTCCATATTAATCATTTTCTACAAGAGCATTAGAAAAAAACAAAAAAGTGAAAATAATATACTTCAGGCAGCATTAAAATAATATCACCTCCTTCTCTGGAGACAGATAGTATGCATCATCATAAATACTTTGGAATTGTGTAGGATCTTTGTTCTGCTAAGAATAGCTAAGTCATTCAGATCTTCATTTTACAGTATTGCTGCTCCTCTTTCTTCTCACATCACTTTGCATCACTTTGAAAGAGTCACTGATTTTTTCATCTTTTGTAGGCAGATATATGATACCCTTCATTAAGATTTTTGAACAGCTAAGTGACACAGTGGATAGATTGCTGGGCATGGAGTCAGGAAGACTCATCTCCTTGAGTTCACATCCAATCTCAGATACTTACTAGCTGTGTCTCTAACCCTGTTTGCCTCAGTTTCCTCATATGAAACAGAGAAGGAGATGGCAAGCCATTCCAGTGTCTTTATTAAAAAACAAAATCCAAAACAAAGGGTTCATGAAGAGTTGGGCATAACTGGATAATGACTGAACACCAAAACTTACAATTTTAAATAACTCTTGATTCCTTAACTTTTCCTTGTACAGGTTTTAGTAAACCTTCATTTTTAGCTTTTATTTTATCAAAATTGAATAAAATTAGGTATCATGGATGGATGACATTTTTAAAATAATTGACATATTTGTCTGCAGTATGCTGTTGTGTGACTTGGAACTGAGGGTACAGTTGAGAAAAAAACAGTATGTAGAACTTGCCAATAACTAGTAATATCTGTTTTCAATTTTTTTATCATATCGTACAATTGAATAATGAAAGCATTCATATCTTTCACTCATTTCATGTGCCTTTGTGGTTTACCCATTTTAGTCATTAGCACCATATGCCTTGAATTATTTCCAGTAGGTAGTCTATTGATATTTTGAGTTTTTGCCAATAGTATTTTGCCTTCTTGAACCAGAACACAAAGGAATACTACTTAGTCTTTTGCCCTCCTCATGAAGCTGATCATTACAATTGTTTGAGGCAAGGGCAGCCTGTGGCCCTTTGATTTCTTATCTGCTTCTTTTACTTTCTAATAGCTGCTTCACATTGACCAATATGCTAATCCACTCGGTGATTTCACCAATGCTTCATTCAGCCTATCTTCCCAGCTACTGAAGTGTTTTCGAAGTTCCTGCTGTCCTGCACTCTGTTTGGTCTTCTACTAATATGTTTCCCCTGCATGCCCACCACTCCATAATATATGGCAGAGATGATAGACTAGGTCTTGAGAATATGATTATGATTATTATATTACTCTCTTCTAAATATAGAATCTGGTTCTAGCTTCATCTGTGTAGCTGTTGAAATTCTACTCATTCATCCTTTGAGTCTCAACTTATTGCCAAGAAGAATTCTTTGCTTTTCCCTTTCCTCAATGTAAGCTTTTGTTAGTATTGCCATTCAGTCATTTCAGATTCTTTGTGACACCTATTAGGGTTTTCTTTGCAAAGATACTAGAATGGTTTGCCATTTCCTTACCTAGTTTATTTTTCAGATGAGGAAACAAAGGCAATTGGAACTAAGGGATTAGCCCAGGCTGGCACAACTAGTAAGTGTCTGGGGCCAGATTTGAACTCTGGAAGATGATTTTTCCCCCACTTCACCCAGGTCTTAGCACTCTATCTAGCACACTACCTATCTGCCTCAAAGTAAATTGTATTTCTCATATTAACATTTTATACCTATTTTTATGTTCCTATTTTTCTGTATTCCTTTGGGATACAGCAAAAAGCAGTGATTAGAGGAAAATTTATATCTCTAAATGCTTACATCTATAAAACAGAGCAGTTAAAAAAACTAGAAAAAGAACAAGTTAAAATTTCCCAATAAACACTGAATTGGAAAGCTATAAAGGTGAGAACAAACTGAGAGTAAAAGCCCATTGAATTAATAAATAAAACTAGGAGATGATTTTATTAAAAAACAAAATAGATAAATGATTGATTAATTTGAATTAAAAATATAGAGGAAAAAACTAAATCACTAGCATTAAAAATGCTGTAGCACTAAAAATATAAAAACGATCACTCCTGAAGATGAAATTAAAGCAATTAATAATGAAGGGTTGTTTTTGCCCAGTTATATATCCTCAAAGGAAACGTAACATCTGGCTTTCTGTAATTTTCTCTGTATGTTCTTTTCTTTTCTAATATATTTTTATATTAAGAGATCTACATATACAATTGTCAGTAAGCAAATTCTGAAGAATACTGTGTAAGTCATACATTGAATGTTCAGGCACCTATTGAATCTCAGAGATTTGGTTCCCACGGTGTGAATTGTACTGTGCAGTGCTTGGGGAAGCTAGGTAGTACCCTATTGCACAGAGTGCCAGGCCTGAAGTCAGGAACTATCTTCCTGAGCTCAATCAGGTCTCAGAACTCACTAGCGGTATGACTCTGGAAAAGTCACTTACCCTTGGTTTACCTCAGTTTCCTCATCTGAAAAATGAACTGGAGAAGGAAATGGCAAATTGCTCTACTATCTTTGTCAAGAAAACCCCTTGGGGTCAAAAAGAGTTAGACCTGACTGAAAAAGACTGAACAACAAGCTCTTGTAGTGTTTTTTTTTTTTTATAAAATAAACATGAGGCATAGGCTTGACCTCAAGGAGTTTATAACTTCCATTTGAAGATCTATAAATATATTAGTAAACCAAGCATTATTTAGCCAAAAGCTAAAGGTGAATAACAATACACCTTAGACAATTGGAACATGGTCTCATTTTTTAAAAATTTATATTTATCAAATGAGACAGATCAGCAGTTCTCAAACTGTTTTTTCACAGTATAAAAATTATTGAGGATCTGTCCATAAAGTTCTTATTTATGTGAGTTTTATATATTTACCATATTAGAAATAAAAATGAATTTTGAATTCATAGATGCTCTGAAAGAGTTTCAGAGACCTGCAGTACTCTGTGGACCACAACTTCAAGACCTACTGCTATGGATTATTGCCACAATGAAGGAAGAATAGCATTTGTAGCATTCAGAAGTACAAAGGAGATAAAAATCTGAAAAATAAAACCAGGACCTCAGATGTTTGTACACAAATGCCTAGTAATTAGGGGAGAAAACACAAGGGACAATAGAATTTAATGCAAAGAGGCAAATTTGAGTTCATAGGTATAACTGAGAAAAAATCCAGGAACCAGAAGGAGGAACAATGAGATTACTTGGGAAGACATCAATAAAGGAATAAATAGAAATAATTTTGTCGTTGGCATATGCTATAGACCACCTACACAGGAAGAGGAAATTCAGCCAACAGATCACAAACCTGGCACAGAAACATGATATAGTAGTGATGGAAAACTTCTGGACATATGCTGAAACTCTCTCTGCCAAAAGCAGAATTGCTAATAACTCTTTGACTTGTCTAAATGATAATTTCATACTTCAAAAAGTGAAAACCTGCACAGGAAATGTTGTTCTGGACCTGATTATCTTTAATAGTGAGAAACTAGTTTCTAGGATGCCAGTGATATATATAATCACTGGGTGTAACAGCTTCCTCTTGGGATATTCACATTTTCACCAAGAGTTGGTCATTCTAGACTAAACTTCTTTCCTGTTTATGGAAAGGCAGATAAACTAGGTGAACAGGGAAATGCTGTAGAAACAGTTTATATTTTTTCAATATTTCTTGAGTTTTTTGGCCATTCTCATATGAAAACTGGACACATAAGGAATAGGTGATAATTTGGTAGATAGATTTGAAACAGGTTGAATTGATGGACTCAAAGTAATCATAAAAGGTTCAGAATCATTTGCTGCAGGATATTTCCAGGAGACTATGCTAAGGATCTATACTATTTGGTAGCCCTGTGCTATTTGACATTTTTATCAATGACTTGGATAAAGGGTTAGCTGACACTCATTTAGTTTGTTGATGTCACAGAGCTGGAGGAACCAGTAGACAAATATAATCCAAAATATCTTGACATTTTAATGAATCAGATAAAATGGAAACCAGTAGATATAAATATTAGTTCTTATACCTGTATTCCAAAAATCAGAGTCATCAGTGTAAAGATGGAGACAGGAGCTTGTGGAAAAGCTCCGAGAGCTTTAATGAACTTAAAGATCAATGAGCCATTGGTGTAATAGGACAGCCAAAGTAGCAAACGTGATCTTGGGGTGATACTGACTGATATAGCTTCCAGGTTAAGGAAATGGTAGTCTTGCTGTACTCTGTTCTATGTGACTAAGAACATAGGGGATAGTGTATTTAATCATGAGAGCCATCCATAATGTTGAAGGAACTGAAAGGCTTACCATGTGGAGTTCAATTGAAGATAGTGGGGATATAAAGATTAGAGGAGAGAAGACTATTAGGGCATGAGTTCTCAAGGATTTACTGTTTAGATGAGGGATATGCCATATTCTGTTTGTGATGGAGTTTTGACTTGAGAGGTAATGTGTTCCTTCTTATTGAATGTGTTCAAACAGAAGCTGGATGACTTGTGGAGTGTGTGGAGTGCTGTGTTCTCAGATTCTTTCCTATAATTAATTGGGGAATTGGGAGAGTTATTAAATTATCTTTTAATTTTTAAAGTATTGTTCATTTAAAGTTTTCATAATCCAGGCAACCTTCTCTATGATTAGCGTTGTGCAAAGTGCCAAGGATACAAATAAGTAAAACAAAAATTGTCTCTTCTCAAGAGCATACAATCTCTTGGGGGAGGACAGCATACAAAAATAAACTTAAAGGGAGGAGGGGGTCATGATGATGGTGGAGTCAAATACAAAACCATTAGAGTGAGAAATGGTTAGGACTAGGAGCCCTCTGAGGTCTCTTTAGATGGAGACTTTGAGAGGAATTCTTTGCTCTTCTCTCCAGTCCTTCAATCCAGGGAGCAAAATCTGATGAATGTGATAAGAGGTGAGTACCAAAACTGATGTAATCTCTAGAATGATTTTTCTGGTGGTGAAACTTGTCCTGGGAGTATAAAGATGATGCAGTGCAGTTGGTGAGAAATGGATGAGCCCTCTGAACTCTTTTTTAAATGGAGAGACTTTTCCTTTCCTCTCCAGTCCTCCAATCAGAAGGATAGGGACTTACTGCAATTCCAAGTTGGAAAGATTTCTGTTTTGGATACAAATTGGATGAAATGGCTGCTTAGGATCTTTATACCTTTAAGGATCCAAGATTCTGTACAAGCTTAATTATAATCAAGTGGTGAACCTCAAGAAAACTTAAACAACAGGAATAAATAATGAATACTATTTTAATAAAACCCATCCAAAAGGCAATTATGAATTCATTTGAAGTAATTATTTAGGTTAAATTTGTGGAAGAGTCACATTGTTCTGTCTTGAAGCTACCACATAGGTAAAATATATTCGAGTTATGCCTATGATTGTTTTTAGGTAAAAGAGAGAAATTATTCCAATTATTCTATTATTAAAGATCAGATCCTTGTTCCTATAAGGGTGGAATTTCAGATGCCATGTGAAGGGCACACATGGTTAGAAGAGAAACTAGGTGTTATTGTGTTGTGCTATATCAAATACTTTTTTATTGGCCATAAATAATAAACACAGGGTATAATATCTTCTGTCTTTTAGTCAGTTGTATGTGATAGTAAAGAAGTGGTCTATTGTAGAACATAAAGTCATAAAATCAGAGATTTAAGAATTGGAAGGAGCCTAAAAAACCATCTTGCCTAATCCTCTCATTTTATAAATGAGTAAACTGAAGTTTAGGGAAGTTAAATGATTTGCAGCAAAATTTGAACCTTAGAATTTAATGGAAGGCTTATTAGTCCTTCATGTCCCTGAAAGGGATAGAGCTGGTGATTCAGTTTTACCAAGGTGATATAAGTAGTCTGGATGAGTTCTGAGTGGTTAAGGTGGGAAAAGTACAAGTGAATAAGAGAATACCCAGTGGTGGATATTCTCTTGGACCTTCTGAGGGGTAGGGTGAGAAGAAGATAGTATTAAACTGTTGACAGATGTGATATGGCATATTAGAAAGAGAACTAACCTTAGATTGTAGGCATAGTGTCTGTTGGCAAGTCTTTGACACATACCTGTGTGCTCCTGGAAAAAATTACTTGGCTTCTCATTTCCCCAGGTAATTAGCTCTCTGATATTATAAATTACAGGACACTGTTTAGCTTACTCATAGTCAGTTCCCTATAGGGATGAAATCAAATATTTAGTATTTGTGTGTGTGTGTGTGTGTGTGTGTGTGTGTGTGTGTGTGTGTGTATATGTGTGTGTGTGTGTGTGTGTGTGTGTATGCTCCTTTACAGCAATTCACAGTTGATTAATGATATTGCTGATATTTTTTCTGTGCCTTTCATATTTTCCTTTCCCTCATTTACCTCAAAGGTGGTCCTTCAGTGCCCTCAAAACAAAGTAACTTTAATAAAGACTTCCTCTGTATAGATATAATCTAAATCATTTTCTTTTTTCATTTTTGTTTAATTTGATGCCCTTTCCACTTCCTTAAGAGACACATCCAGGACTGTGATGTTAGAGTCTAAATGGGGTGGCTCCACTATCCTTGACTATGAAGAATTATTATAAAAATATTTACAGATCTTTTCTGTTTTTTATTTGTTGCTTTCCTTTTTTGTCCTTAAATGTCCTTGTAATGACTTAGTCAGGATTCTTGATGAATTTTATACTTATTCTTTCCTTCTTTTTATTAATGAAATGATATTTATTCTAAACTTTTACCAATCTTCCCTCTAATTTATTACAAATGAGTTTATATCCTACATCCAGTGTTACTTCTCTCTGCCTAACAATAAAAATTTCAATGTGTTCTAAGTTAGTTTGAGGGCTCTTTTGGTCCATGGCACTAGAATCTGAGTCGAGGACTTGGGTTCTAAGATTCACAGACAACTATAAATCCTCATTATGGCAATCAATTTCTACTAGTTGAGAAGTAGTATTCTATTTTGGATAGAATGCTAGACTAGGAGTCAAGAACAGCTGAGTTAGAATAGAGTCTTAGTTGCTGAGAGACTTAGATTCATTTTCTTCACTGTTAAAATAGGAATGATAATAGCATTCATTTCTCAGAGTTGGTCTGATGATTAAATGAAATATTCTATATGTAAGTGATTTACTGATCTCAAAATACTATAGAAATACCAGTTATTTTTTTACTGCTGCTACTGCTATTCCTTCTCCTTCTCCTCCTCCTTATTTTTCTTCTTCATGAATTTTTAAGCTTTCCAATATTCTTTTTTTTAATATATCAAGTTCATATAAGGGGTTAGGGAGGAATCAAAATACCATGTCATGTATAACCTATATCAGATTACTCACTGTGAGGGTATAAGGAAGAGGAGAGAGAAAAATGTGTAATTCAGTGTCTTACAAAAATGAAGCTAAACTACTTTCACATTAATTGGAAAAAATAAAAATTTAAAAATAAATAAAACAACACAAAATGTCAAAATAGCTCATAGTGTAGTTTTAATTGCATATACTCTCTTTTGTACTTTTGCATTAATTTTGATATTTGTTCTAATAAGCCAGTGGTCCAAATTGTTTTGGGTTCACATATTAATAAGTCATATCCTATCTGCTAACATATGATCAATTAAAATTAGGAAGGGGAGGGGCAGGGTACTGTAAGAAAGAACATTGATCCTGATGGAAGACCTGGGTTAAATATATCTGTAACAGTTTGCATTGTGACCTTAGATAAGCCATTTAACTTGGGCCTCAGCTTCCTCATCTTTAAAACTGGGGGATTTAAACTAAATGGTTTCTTTCAGGTCTACATAGAATGTCCTAAAATATTAGCATGGCTTCAATATGTGACAGTGATTTAAGCTATTGAAACAATGCTACACTAAAATTTACTGGACACTTTAGGATCCTTTGGGAAGAAAAATAAATGGTTTAATCTTGGCAAAATGCTTAAGATAATAGATTTAGAGCTGGAAGAAAAATTCAGAGTTTAAGTTCAAGTTGTTCATTTTAATAGGTGAGGAAACTGAGTTTCATGGAGTTAAGTGACTTGCTCAAGGTCACATAGGCTCTAAACTAGCAGAGTCTGGTTTCAGACTTAAAACTTATACCCACCAAGCCACAACTACTAATACAATTATATCTTCTTTTTTCTTTTAGAGAAAAAGTTTCATGAATAAGAGGATAAGCTTTATCTGTTCTCTCTCTGCTCTTTTCTAAAAAAAAGATGATTTCTTGTGGGAATCTTTGCTCTGATCTTAAGTAGGGTGTAGCTAATTTGAGTGACTGATCCTGTGCTAATATATATCCTTGTATTGGGTGCTTGAACCACAGAACATGATCCACAGAACAATAGTCTGCTTTAATTTTATATAAAAATATAAAATGGATGATTTGGGAAGCCAACACTGTCACTCCAGTAGTTACAAAACAAATGTGCAGATACCTCACTACAGAACTACGACAGAAAGGACATGCCCTTCTGATCCACTCTTTTGTAACAGGTCAAATATATGATGAATTTGCTTTAAAGGGTTTAAACAAGGAATCTAATTTCTCAATTTATTCATCTTAATATAGTCAATCCTATTGTTTTAAGTTCAGTAATTTTTTTGTTGCTATTTCATTAGTATCTGGTTCCAAATTATTTTTCATTCAGTGTGAGCAGTGAATGCCCAATGAAAGCTGATTTACCACATAGTTTTAATTTTCATTCATTTCCACAGCATATTTTTTTTTGTGAATTAATGGTTTTTGGCTTGCGTGCAGAAGAATGCTTCATGTTGTTGGCCACTTTCTATTTGACAGTTTCTACATTGTTTTCTTTGTCTCTCAGCTCGAGTTTATTTCACTGCTTTTTCAAACAGGCTGATGAAATCTTGTCAGCTAACTGTTAGTGAATTTCTATATCAGTGCCAAATTGCTTTGATAAAATTGAGCACAATTATCTTGAGCCAGACTCCATTTGGCTCTAATACTCTACTATTTTCTGTATGGAGAAAATTGGAGCATTTGTCTATTCCTGGAGAGTGATGGCCAAAGGTCTGAGGAACAAAGATATGTCAAATACAGTGAGCAGAAATTGCAATTTAAATTCCTCATGAACCTTTGTATCAAAACTTGCTAGTCCACACATTTAATGCTTTTCTTGTTTCACCATCTGTTTCTTTTAAGAAAAACACAGACAATTCATAATGACTCCTTCCATTCCTTTGCTCTTCAATGTAAGTTCAAGAAGAAAAAAAATCTGATAAATATACAGTAGAATTTGATCATTTACTTATCTAGAAAAATCAAATTGCTTAGTTCTTTTGACCTGTATTGACTATAAAAAATAGTAACAGTTACCTAGGTCTCTGATACCTTGCTAAGGTACTTCCTTGTTTCAGAGGAAGACAATATTATGTAACATCTTAATTTTAGATCTGTGGAGGTTTTGGTAGCTCAAATTTATGTTAGCCCCTTATGGTTTGCATAATTCTTTCCTTCCAACAATCTTTTGATATAAATAGTGCCTCTGTTTTACAGATGAGAAGACAGATTTAGTGTTAAAGGGACTTGTCTATGTTTGCCTAACAACTGTTATTTGAGTCCATGTTTCTACTAATTCCCAGGCTACCATATTATTATTATTATTATTAGGTTTTTGCAAGGCAAATGGGGTTAAGTGGCTTGTCCAAGGCCACACAGCTAGGTAATTATTAAGTGTCTGAGGTCAGATTTGAACTCAGGTACTCCTGACTCCAGGGCCAGTGCTCTATCCACTGTGCCACCTAGCCGCCCCCAACCATATTATTTCTTAAGGAGAATTCAGGTTCTAGAAACAAACAGTGGAAATGGGTGGAGACAAAGGGAGGAAAACTCAAAACTCAAACCCAAATTTGCAAAGGCTACAATACCTAAAAATGTACCCACTGAAACTCAATAGATGCTAATTTCCTGGGGATACTGTTGTATCCTTAAGTTGAAACTGTTATCCCTGCCTGAAGGTTCTTTACTTGTAAAAGGTATTATTAATGAAGGATGAAAAATTAAAATTTGCTGTTATAATAACCTGCCAAGTTTGATTGGCAGGTATATGTTATGTGCATATTTTGTGCCAGGGACTATGCTAGTAACTGGGTTTCAAAGACAAAAAGTAGCTTCAAGGGACTCAAATATATCTCACTTCTCAGATACCTCTGCCATGACCTCAAGCTTCCACTCCAGTTGAGTTGAATCTTGTTCCTTTCCAATCAGAGTTCCCAGGTAGTTCTCGGAAGGCATTCATAATAGTTGTACTCTAGACTTCTCCATCTGATCCCCCCCCCCCAAGTGCTTTTTCTGGAAGAACTTTTCACCTTGGAATTTACACTCAGGAAAAACCCTCAGCCTTTCTCTATGACTCCTCCCTCTTATTAGATTATTTTTTTCTTAGAAACTTCATTTGTGGGGAACTTCAAGGCCAACTAGCTTGTTCATATCTCACCATCATGCCCCCATATGTTCATATACCTCCCCCCTTCCTTTGCTAGTACCTTTTATGTGTTGTCTTCCCCCATTAGATTGTTAATTGCTTGAGGGGAGGGACTATCATTCTTTCTGGGTTACCAATGCTTAGCAGATGTCCTGGCACAAAATAAATTTTTTAATAAATACTCGTTGACTGACAATGTCTATCATCAAGGAGCTTAGATTTTATTTGGGATTGAGGCATATATATATACATACATATATATATATATATATATATATATATATATATATATATATGTATATCTGATTACTCTCAGATTTCTGTCCATGGAGTAAATTTATCACATAGCTCCCTTTCATAGTTTTTCCCTCTCAGAATTGCATTTTTGAAACTTAATTTTATGCTCCCTTTTGGAGAGCAAACATCTTTAACAATAGGCTAGGGATTGAGCTCTCATTCTTATTCTAGATAGATCCCTCTTGCCTGTGTGACTCCTATTCTTCCCTCAAGGGACATCAGGAAGTGTAATAACTGGGTTGACCCCAGGTGGTTATGAGAAAAAAGTATATTCGTTACCAGAATTTTTTTTTTTTTAAATCATGTAGGGCAGCTAGGTGGTGCAGTGAATAGAGCACCGGCCCTGGAGTCAGGAGTACCTGAGTTCAAATCTGCTCTCAGACACTTAATCACCTAGCTGCGTGGCCTTGGGCAAACCACTTAACCCCATTTGCCTTGCAAAAACAGAAAACCTAAAAAAAAAAAATCATGTGGGGCTCAGAAAGACCATTCAGTTCCTCTTGACTAGTTTGTTTCTTTCAGTGACTGGAATGATTATCTTCTGTAAAACGTCATCCACTTCTCTGCTTGTCTAGTTATATAGGGGTCATTCTTCAAAACCTTAAAGAAAGATACTGAATATAGAGTGGATATTCATTAATAGCTCCATGGAGAGAGGCTGTTCCACTTATTTTTTGTTCATTCTAAAGTGGGGGATCCAAAACTTTCACTATAAACTTGATATTGAGGTCTGATTTTATATTAGGATCCTCTATTCCCAAGCTAGGAAGAACTACAAATCAAATTTTTGTGATCAGCCAATTCCTTGCTAGAGGTTGTTATGTAAAAAAGGATTAAATACATTATACATACAAGGAGTAATGTGAGGACATTTTGAAAATATGAACTAAAGCCATGTTAGGAAAATCTTTAATTGTCAAAGGACTTCATATATATATATATATATATATATATATATATATATATATATATATATATATATATTAGTTTTTTCTAAGGCAAATGGGGTCAAGTGGCTTGCCCAAGGCCACACAGCTAGGTAATTATTAAGTGTCTGAGACCGGATTTGAACCCAGGTACTCCTGACTCCAGGGCCGGTGCTTTATCCACTGCACCACCTAGCTGCCCCTGGACTTCATATTTTAACCTAGAGGTGGCAGGATGACACTGAAATTCCTTGAGGAGAGGAATGTCATGGTTCAAACTTTGCTTTAGGAATATTGCTTTGGTGACTTGTATGAAGCATGAAATGGAGAGGGGGATACAGGGAAGACTAATCAGTAGTCCAAGGCTATAGATTTTGAGTGGAAAGGAGTAGAGATGAGAGAGTGTAAGGATTGAGTGAAGAATTAAGAATGATCCCTAAATTGTGAATCAAGATGATTAGATGACAGCTGAGATCTCTTCCAACTCTGTCTGTGGTCCTAGAATTTGTACAACCCTTTGAGGCTGGTAGTGTGAGTAGTTATCTGTATTTTATAGATAGGGTGTTAAATGACTTGTCCAAGATTTAGCTAGGATGAATTGCTTAACTTCTCGTAGCCTTAGCTTTTTCTTCTTTCAAATAGTTTTAAGGTGAGTTGATGATTCAATCAATACTTCTTCCCAATTCCAGAATTTTGCTAAATTCTGAGTTGGTCTTTTGGTCTTTAGGGCCCACCCACATAGGGCCTGGGTGTAGAGGATTATCCTCCTCTTGTGGAATAGCCATGAAGAGTCTCATCTCAAATCATCCTTAAAAGATAGAAGTGTGATATAGTGAACTAGAATTAAATGCAGATTGTGCTTCTTAAAATAACCTTTGAACAAATCACTTTAGCCTTTTGGGTCTCACCTTTTATTTATAAAAGAACTCAAAATTTTCTAGCTCTATGTCTCCTCCTGGCCTTTAATTATCATCTTAAGGACCATCTTCTTCCAGATAAATACATAATCTCTTTATCTCAATATCTAATTAATATTTCATAATCTCAATATCATCTTTCCTGCTATCTTTTTCAGTTCATTGAGAGTTTGTTCAAAGAGTATAAATAGCATCAGGCTATGTTGTACAATCTAGAATGTAGGTGTGAAGATCCACATGATTGAATATTCATGTGTGATTTCTGTACTTCCCTTTGGATATAAGTGCATCAACTCTAATATAAGGGGGGGATACAAGATAATCAAGAAGATTGACTCAAATCTTCCCTTAATAGGCCAAATTTTGATGTCCAAAAAAATGTGTCAAGTATCTCAAGAATCACAAGTTATGGGGCAGCTAGGTGACACAGTGGACAGAGCACCAACCCTGGAGTCAGGAGGACCTGAATTCAAATGGAACCTTAGAGGCTTTATAATTGCCCAGCTGTGTGACCTCGGGCAAATTACTTAACTTCATTTCCTTAAATTAATAAAAAAAAATTTAAAAAAGAATCATGAATTATGATAATAAAGTTATTAAAGATTTGAAAAATGAAACTTTAAAGACTATACAGTTGAAATTAAAGAAAGGACCAAATACTGGCAGAATAGAGGAAGTAAATCATAAAAAATTGTTGTAACCAATTGCTCAATGAACAATTGAAGCAATTACATTAAACCAATTTGAAATTCTAATAAAGAACTTCAAAAGAAAGCTTTTCTATAAAGTTGTAATTTTATAGTTGATGAGTTATTTGACTTAGTAGCTTTTGTTTTCACCAAAAAAGTTGCATCTTTGCACATTTGGCTTTTGAAAGTTTTGACCTCTCTATTTTTACTTAGTTTCTTTCTCGTCTGAGAATTTAGGCAGATTTTGTCTCCATTTTTAACTATTTAAATGGTTTTATACTGCGATACTCTAAATTTTCCTTGTTAGACCCCATATTTCAGGAACTATTGAGGCAAATGCAGAATAACTTAGTGCTAGGATGAAATTGTGGCATAATATATCTCCGGGTCATGAACTGGAAGATGTAGCATTCTCAAAATTCACCACAGGCTAGTCTACATCTCTGTATCATCTCTTGGGATTCTTAAAGCAGGATTTAGGGTAGCTTTACTAGTGTTTTTCTTTTTTAAAGTAAGCAGTAAAATAGAGAGCCATAGCCATGGGGAAAGATGAAGGCTGAAGGAGTGAATCCCAGAGGGTTGATAAGGGGATTAGAACCTTGTGGAAAATTTGTATTTCTGGCCAAGTATCTTTATAAAACTAACTGTCTCTCTCTCTCTCTCTCTCTGTGTGTGTGTGTCTGTCTGTCTGTCTCTCTCCCGGTGTCTGTGTGCCTGTCTGTCTGTCTGTCTGTCTCTCCCCCACTCCATCTGTCTCCCCCCCCCCCCCAGTGTCTGTCTCTCTCTCTCTCTCTCTCTCTCTCTCTCTCTCTCCCGGCGTTTGTCTGTCTGTCTCTCTCTCCCGGCGTCTGTCTGTCTGTCTGTCTGTTTGTCTCTCTCTCTCTCTCTCTCTCTCTCTCTCTCCCTCCCGGTGTCTGTCTGTCTGTCTCTCTCTCCCGGCGTTTGTCTGTCTGTCTGTCTCTCTCTCCCGGCGTTTGTCTGTCTGTCTGTCTCTCTCTCCCGGTGTCTGTCTGTCTGTCTGTCTGTCTGTCTGTCTCTCTCTCTCTCTCCCGGTGTCTGTCTGTCTGTCTCTCTCTCTCCCGGCGTCTGTCTGTCTGTCTCTCTCTCTCTCCCGGTGTCTGTCTGTCTGTCTCTCTCTCCCGGCGTCTGTCTGTCTGTCTGTCTCTCTCTCCCGGCGTCTGTCTGTCTGTCTGTCTCTCTCTCTCTCTCCCCCGGTGTCTGTCTGTCTGTCTCTCTCTCTCTCTCTCTCTCTCTCCCGGTGTCTGTCTGTCTGTCTGTCTCTCTCTCTCTCTCCCGGTGTCTGTCTGTCTGTCTCTCTCCCCCCTCCCTCCCCACTCTTCCTCCTCTCCCCTCCCACAAATGATTGACTGGTTATATAAAACAAACAAACAAAAACACCCAAAGCCAGTATTTTGAATTTCTAGTTTCTTGTAGGCAGTGTTCCATATCTTCATAATCACTAAACAGAAATGACCACCTTAGGGATTTCAGGGACTGAACTTAGGTAGAGAGAAAACTTGTTTGATCAGGAATATATATTGGATGAGACTATTTTCTTAGGACTTGCACTTATGTGACTCTGGAGAGGGTTGTGTTCTCCATGATTGTATGTGAACTTGATGATATGAGACACTGCAGGAGATGAAAGTTCCAGAATAATGGACAGTGTCTTTAGGAAGGCTCAGCTGTAAATCAAAGTTCATCCATTGAAGACTTCCATTTGGATGCATTGGTATCTGAACTCGACATTCAAAGTCATCTTAGATTTTGGAGATGAGGTATAAAGTTGAAGATATCCAACATGGACACCCTATCTAGGAAACTTGACTTTGAACAAAAAGTCATTTTGATTCTCATGAAGCCTTTTCAATATCTGTTTCATCTTGGCCATATTCCAGAGTGCTAATAATGAGAACCCTGGACCTAGAGATTCTAGTATTGATATTCATGGGTATGGTTTAAGATGCAGAACAAATGGTTGGCAGTTGTATGATTTGGTATTTAGTGCCTTGCCTCACTTCTATGCTTAGGTCCAGGTGGTTTTGTTGTATTGATCAGTAATATATTTTTGAGATACAGTTTTATTCCAGCAACTTTGGTTATACCTACAAAAAAAAACTTACTCAATTTAATGTATTCTCTAAGTGACATCTTAACAAGTCCACAGATCCTCAGTGTTGAAGTTAATTTGATTAACTCTATGTGGCAGCTGTTTAAATTAATTCATGAAAAGTTTTAATGCAGTAAGTCCTCTAGTTTAGTATCATTGATTTTTTTCTATTTTGCCTCTTAAAAAGCTTTTGAATGGTCAGATGTATTTCGTTTTGGAAAGAAACATTTCATGGCTGTTTAAAAATCCAGAAAGCTTACATGGGGAATGTGTGGGAGGTTTCAAATTTCTGAACCATTCTGCAGAAAATGAAGTGATAACAGATCCTGCTGGTGGCCATATGACTCCATGATAACTTGAAGAGGGAAAAAAGAAATGTTTGTTTATGCTTGACTAGAGCTAATAACAAGCAAAAGCTATAATCTCATTTTTGCTAACAAACATATTTCCTTTCCCTAGTTCCTTGATCCCTTGCTCAGAAACAACTCAGAATATCTTAAAATATTTTCTCTTGGAGAAGGAAAGACCAAAAAATGCATTTTGTACTGTTCTGAGGATTTGCTTTAGTTCTTGTCAGTGGGCATAATAATAATAATAATGATGATGATAATAATAATACAATAAATAATCAGATATAGAGTTCTTCCAAGATTTATAATGATAGTTTCAAAGGTTTAGTAGTGCTTTATTAGCATTATATCTAGTCTGAAAAAATGAATAAGAATAAGGAAAGGGGAATCAAGTAGCCCAGGGGGTCATTTGTAGGAACTTATTATAATTAAGAAGATTTTGTTTCAACTGCTCAATTTTAACAACATAAAAATATTTTTCTCCTTGATATTTGCTGGATAAGTTTGGCATCAGGACACACAGAGTTGAGCTTTTGTTCTTTTTTCAAATGCCGTCCAGAAAGGATTGCCAGACCCTGCTCTTATTTTCTCCAGTGCAGCGAATATCCAAATCTGTCACCATGCCCTCCTTAGAAGCTTACACTTCCACTGAAGAGAGCTGGAACAAAACTTGCTTTCTTTGCCATTCCCATAGTTTTTGAATTTTATTTTCCCAAGAACTTTTAAGAGGAACTTTAGCCAAAATCAGGTGAACGAGCCAATCTTCATATGGTTTTATTGATGGAATATTAAATGGTGGCAGCTTGGATTTTGTGTGTCCTTGGTAGTTAAACTATAACAAATCACGTTTGTGTAGTTTTTTTGCTTTGGATTTCAATAGGCTTTAAGGTAAAGATGAAGACATGAATTTTAATTTGACAAGTATCTCTCAGTATCATATGGGTATGATAATATTTGAGAATGCATTTGATCAAAAGGTAAGGGTAATTAAAAAGGGATTTTTATATTTGTGTGCTACATGCAAAAGGTAATATCTAGGGAAGATACTCTAGAAAGTTTTGGTTATCATCCCCTAGCTAAAATTCATTAATATCTGGCTGCTAGTCAGAGGTAAGTCACACCCTCTCCACTTCTTGCCTGCTCTGCCATTTTTTCCCTTGACTGAAAATCACTAGCAATGTTCCTTCTAACAAAAGGGAAGACCACCAGGGCTAATGTGCTGAGTTTCCATTGCCTCCTAAAATCCTGACATTACCATCCTCCTTGCTTTTAAGTCTTTCAGACCACAGGACCAGCATATGATCTGTTGATGTAACCTAGGGATATCTGAGTCTTACATTGTAGTATGCCCTGCCAAGAAACCCTTGGGATTACCAGCTGAGCTTTCTTTTAAGCATCTTCCCCTAATTAAAGTATAAATTTCTTCTGAGCAGGAACTAATTCACTTTTTTCTATTTGTATCCTCAATACTTAGCACATGCTTGGCATATGGTAAGGATTTAAGAAGTGTTATTTTTAAAAGATTTAGTTATTTTTAATTAAATTTCATTTTTATCTGAAGCATTTATTTTTTTCCTATTGCTTCCACCACCTAAAAGAAAGAAAAGAAAAAAAACCTTTTTAACAACCAGAGTCAAACAAAAGAAATCCATGTTCAAAAATAATTTCTCATTTAGAAAATTAGTTTATCACTTCTCTTTAAGAAAGCGAACATAATTCATCTTCCATCCTCGAATCATGATTGATCATTCTTTTAATAAGAGTGAAAAAATCTTTTTTTTTTTTAAAGTTGAAGTTTAGAATAGATGTTATACTCACTTCCCTCTGTGTGGTATTTCTAGGTTGCTTTATTTTTGAAGCTATTTCTTTCTTAATTTCTTATAGAAGAGTAGTATTTTATTACATTTAATAGCACAATTTGTTCAACAATTCCCCCAAATGTTGTGGTTATCCTTCTTAGTTATCCTGACTTCGGGTCAGCACTACATCCAATATGCCATCTAGTATCAGTGGGTCAAAGTGTATGGGTACATTTCAACAGGATAGAGTTTCTGTGTCTTAGATAAATGATTTTAGCAACTATTTGGAAAATAAATTAGAAGAGAAACTTGAAGAAGAAATACTGATGAGAACATTGTTAAAATAATTCAGAAGAGGGTTTATGAAGATCCAAATGGAGTAGTTTTAACTATTTATCCATAAAAAGGAAAGTCTATAGATACCTTAAGTGTATATATATATATATATATATATACACATATATATGTATATAATCATTTTTAAACTTTTGGTTGATATTTAAATTTTTTTATATTATATATTTCAGCCTCATATAATAGGTGTAAACTGCCTTTTTATAACTTTAAGAAAAATAATCATATTTCCTTCTGACCCTTTGAGTATATTTTCTCTTTTGAATTTCACAGTTTCTTGATTTTGCTATTTTCATGTCATTGTAGCTATGATCTCAGCTTTGATTTTACTTTAATTTGGGTGTGTATTTTATATTTGTGCTGCCTTATATACAGTAAGATTTTGCTATGCCTATATGACACAATTCAGTCATTTCCCATTTACTACGTATCTTAGTAGTTTTCAGGTTCTAAACTGCTGTCATAATTATTGTATATTGCAAAATTGACTGCCAAAAAGTCATCAGTTCAAAGTTCCCTTATCAATGAATTATATCATTTCTTATGAATTCTTTAGTGAATTATCAAAAAAAGAAACTTTCTTGTGATTAATAATTGCTCTTTCAAAATTACTTGTTCATATTTTTTACTTTTTGTTATTATGCCTTAGTTCTGAGGAATCAATATTTCCCAAATTTATGTCTTTTTTTGGAAATAAAACAAAAATTTATTCAAAAGGTTATAAGACATAGGAAGGGCTAGAGAGAGAGAGAGAGAGATAAAACAACAGTCAAGCACCTTGGCTGGGCCATGGTCAGAGAAGATTGAGCAGACCCTGAACCAGGGTCCAACCCAGATTTTTATGTCTTGCCTCTCCTCCAGAGGGCAAAAGGTGAACTCCCTTCCCCTATACTGGACCCATAAGTAGTGGATAAAGCACAATGAGATTAGGATACAAATTTTACATTAAACAGTGAATCAATGGTACCTTAAGAATTGGGAGGGTCTCCCCCAAGAAGTTCTTAAGATTACAATTGTTTCGGTTACTATCATAATTCTCTACTTCAAGTCAATTTACATCTCGAGTCAATTTACATCTCCACCCAAATCTTTCTGTTACATTCAAATTCTCTTCATCTCTTCATCATTCCCCTGTATCATTCCCCCCCTCAAATTATTATCCAGAACCAGATTCTTCTGGGCCTTTCAGAGTCCATTTGGAGATGAATGTATTACAGGGAGGGTTTCATTGAGGCAGGATCCAAGGACTGATTGACTGGCACAGCTGGCTGACCTTGGAGCTATACAGCTAAGAGAAAAAACTCACGGCGGGGGGAGATTGAGCAAGAAAAAACCAGAGATATTGTAACAGAGAAGGCTATTTAACAGAAGTCTAATCATTAGGAAAAAACTAGAAGGTCTATAAGGGGCAAGAATTATACTTTATGATCCTATGCTAGTATCAAAATATGTTTTTATAAGAATATGGGTTCCAATATAACAGATTCCTTGATGGATGCCACACACGTTGTAAACAAAAGTTCTGAAAAAGCATTTTAAAATTGCACATGTCCAAGAAGTAATTTGCAGCAAAAATTTCTCTTTTAGTTTTGGCCATGATTAGAATAAACAAAAATTCTAATAGAAGAATGGATCTCTCCTTTAAACCATTAAATATACCAATAGGCATTATCCTGATCCACTGGCCCACTCTCAAATTTAATTATGGTGTACCTGGAATGATCATGGCAATTTGCTATTAGAGGGACATGAGGACATGTTCCCTTATGAAGTCATACAGACAATATTCTTCAATGGGCCAGGTGAGGGAACTTCTAAAAGAATCTTACCCTACTTGAGGCTAGGGTCGTTCTTTCAAAGGCCACTTACTACATCTGCAGCATTTAACAAACCCCATAGGGCTTAAATGGCTTCACTGACATATTGTTTTTCTATTTTATCATACCTGATGTCAGGCAGATAGATATTTTGTAATATAGCAATTACCTATAGCCAGAGCTTCAGGTAGCTTGAGCACTAAGGAGAACCAAGAGTGTTCTAGGCTGTAATTTGGTATAAGAGATCCAGGGGGAAAAAAAATCATAATTCAATTTTTGCATGTAGCTAAGGACAATGCTGTAAATGAAATGCAATAAACATATCTTGGGATGTGAAAATAATCCTAATTCATACACACACACACATAACTTTTTGCAATGAGCCCATTTAGTTATTAAATGTATTTAAAAGAGCTAAACATCTTCTTCTGACTAGGAGGTTGCCCATCATCTCCATACTTTTCACATAACAATTGGCTAGGGAGTGCCACAGAGAAATCTCAAATCATAATCATTATTTTATCTTCCTCATGTTACATAGGTGCTTTTCTCTGAAAACAAATAACCAGTTTAGTCCTAGTTTGCATATATAGCTAGAAACTTCCTATACAAAAAAAACTACTAGCCATCTTCAGAATACAAATTATTACTTTCAGAATTCTTTAAAACCATTAGAATATCTTAGATAGCTTTAAATATCTAACGTGTTATTAATTCCAATGCAATTAAACAATAGTAAAAATAACTAGACATTCAAGTCAATTAACACAAGTTATTATATTTTACAAAATAATATTTACATTATATTATGCATGAATCCACAGGTGTATCCCAGAAAGGGGCCATAATTTGTGGTATTTCCCTTACCACCCCTTCAAAACAATCATATGTTAATTCTAGGCTTTAAAACATTACAGTATTCAAATAGCTTACATGTTCACATGAGAACCAAACACTGTTAGTATTTCTTTGAGGTTCAAGAGAATATCCTATAACTGATAAATACATATATATATTCCCTTCCATAAACATATGATAGAGACAAAGATTACAAACTTTCTTCCTTTACCAACAAGACCTTGTGACATTGTTGACAATGTATATCAATTTAACATCAAAACAAATCAGATCACAAAATTTAGCATATATATCTCTCTTCCCCAAAGAATCAGTAGATATATGATTCAACATTCCCAAATTCATTATCATACAATTTATCCCAATTATATTTTCCTTCTTAATAACACATATAAATTCTCAAGACTTGTTACAAAACTTTCAAAGGGTGATTAAATTACTCTCATGTAACTCTCAAATAGTTTCTTTGTAAACACAAGATGGTGCTCTTTTCCTATCAAAGGCCTTCCCACCCTCTTTTCAAGCTTCTTGAGGGCAGGGAGTCTGTCTACATTTGCTAAACCTAGACCTTAAGGTCTCCATTAACCTAAGTTGGATACAGCCTTAAACCACTATAGTAGGTCAACAACAACTTAGCTCACAGCTGAAATCATTTCAAACTTTGCCACTTACAAACTTTCAAATGGTATAAGCAGATGGGCTCAGATCCCAACTTCATTAATTCCTTAAAATTAGACCTTTTGAAGCAATTAAACTCAAAACCCCAACTATTTCAGATCTGAATTACATACACACACAGATATAACTCTTTTGTATAAATTTACCAAGATGAGATTGATATCCTGGCTGGTACCAGATCTCAGAATATAGAAACATTTTTCTACCTCTCCAGGCCAATAGAGAGATGTGAAAATGCCTCATTGATGTTTAAATATATTTATATATTAAATATATAATATATATAATATAAAATACATATTAAATATATTTATATATATAATTGTTTTTTGAATGTACCAATTTATATAATATATTTTTGAATGTACAATTAAGACCAATCAAAAAATAACTTTTAGAATCAATCAGAATTTCTTGAGGTATCTCATATATTCATTAAGATTTTGAAATAGCCAACCAATAGTTAAAATTGAATGCATTCTTAAGTAAGCTTATAAAGTTAGCACTGGCTTAATTAAAAGATGAAATTTAAATTTCCTGGTCCCAGAAAGTCTTCCCCTTTTCTTTAACTAATTTTCCATCAATCTGCCCTTTTCCCCTTCCCCCTCCCGAGGGAGGAACTTTCTCAGGCCATCTAAATGGCGCTTGGAATTGATAAACACCTGTAGCCTAAGAAAAAACATGGTCATTGTCCAACCCCCTCCCCCAAACCAGGAAGAAGTCATGGGGGTCTCCTGTTTTCTAAAACAAGCTTTTTGGGGGTGCCTTACCTTTCCTGCAGTGAAGCATGCATCTATCTGAGACCTAAGTTTGAGTTTCAAGGTTCTAAAAAGGAAGATTTCCATTCTCCCTCCTCCCCACGGAGCTCAATCCAATTTCCCAGTCTGGGCAGAGAAAATCCCTTTGTTGTAGCTGCTGGTTACTTGGGTTCCATTCTGCCTATGAGGAATCATTGTTCAGATTCTGGAAAGCATTGGTGGAAATAAAACAAAAATTTATTAAAAAGGTTACAAGACATAGGAAGGGCTAGAGATAAAAGAACAGCCAAACAGCCTTGGCTGGACCATGGTCAGAGAAGACTGAGCTGGCCAGAAAAAAAAAATCCAGGCTATATACACAACCATAAGAAATAAATGTTCCATATTATTCCTAATTGAAGAAACTGTTGGTATTCCAACTTACAACTACTTTAAGTAATAAGAGAAGCATACAATCTCACAGTTTGAAGGGATCTCAAAGAACATCTAATAAAACTTTTATTTAAAAAGAATTATCTCCTCTCCCTGCCAGTGCATTGACTAACTCCAAAGAATATTCTTCCTCCTCAGGGCCATCTCTTGGAATCTTTGTCTTCCTTCAAGGCTCAGCTCAAAACCCACCTTATGAAGGAAGTCTTTCCTCTTCTCTATCTGTTCAGTGATTTTTTTTCTAAGATAATTTTTATGTATTTTATTGTTTTTTAATCATATATATATATACATATACATATGCACAGCTTTTAATGCATGTATTATTTCTCCTCTCCCCATAAAAATTAAAGCTTCTTAGGAACAGGGACTGTGTTTTGCCTTTCTTTGAATTCCCAATGTACATAATGTTGGGTGCTGAGTACATGCTTAAGAAATATTTGTTGATTTGACTGGATTTGGGGGCAGGAATTGTTTTCACATTTTCTTTAAATCTTACTGGTAAGACTAATTAAACTTTATATCCAAAGTGCCTGGCCTTAATGAATGTTAAATATTTATTGTTACCTGAAATAGTTTTCTTCTCTTTCCTCTCATATTCTGTTCAGGTAATTCATATTCTCTGTATCTTTTTCTGCCTCTCTGTCTCTCTCTTGGATTTGAGGTTTAGTATCTGGTAAGTTGAGAATTTCTGCAAGAATGGAAAAAAGTCAATGGGCATCTAATATTTATAGTGCACATGCAATTTAGATTCATTATCTCATTTGAATTTCACAACAAATCTGTGAGGTAGATATTCTCACCCTAATTTTATAGAGGAGGAATCTGAGACTTACGTTGTCATCGCACATAGTTGGCACTCAGTAAAAACTTGTTGCTTGATAAAGTTAAATAAAGTTAAAACTAGTTGAGAATTAAACTAATAGAAAGTCAGTTTTGAACTAATGTTTTCCTGACTCCAGGTCCAACAAGGTATTTTCTATTGCATACAATTTCTCTTTCTATGTCTCATCCTGCTGTAGTATGGCAGTAGGGCAGTTGTGTGGCTAAGTGAATAGAGTTCAGACTTTCAAGGTAGGAAGATCTGAGTTCAGACCTAGCTTCAGATACTTAATAGCTGTGAAACCCACAATAAAAGTCACAATTCTATTTTTCTCAACTTCTTTATCTGTAAAGGAACTGGAGAAGGAAACGGGAAAGTACTTTAGTGTATCTGCCAAAAAGAAAATAAAACAAAAAAAATCAAAAAGGGGTCAAATGAGACTTGGCACCACTAAAAATGACTAAATAATCTGTAACTGAAAATCATTCTCTTCCCTATTTCCCTCCTCCAATAAATTTTTACACTAAATTCATTTGAAAAGCTTACTTCATGGTGTTCTTGAAAGAACTTTGTATTCTAACTTAAGTGACTAAGATTTTAGTTCTTTCTCTGATATTAATTAGTATATGATTATGTGTAAGTCAGTTAATTCAACCTGTTTTGAGCTCATTTTCCTGATCTGAAAAATGGCACTTATAAAAGACTTGACAAGCTCCTCAAAAAAATTAGTTTTGAAGAAACCTTTTTATAAGTCTTAGTTCTATACAAAATGTAAACTTATTTTTATGATGATGATGATGATGATGGCATTTTGGCTTGTTTTTAGTTCCAAGTGTGTAAGATATTTCTCCTTTTTTTGTAAGTGACTTTTTCAACTCAAAGTATGACTTCCTCTTTTCTGTGACATTTGGAGCAAATGATTCTAGTGATTTGGGGGTGGACAGAGAATGTAGCTATCAACTATTGTACAGTGATAACATTCATGTGATGTGACAGCATTTAAGGAGAAAAATAAAGAAAGCTTGTGAAGAAAATTTACTGCCGATCTCAAGTTACCCAGTGCGGTTCTGGCCTGTGGTTATCTTGAGGCCAGAAGCACAGCTAAGCTGTGGTTTTGAGGTGGTTTGTGGAATAAAGACCTAGTTCATATGAATATGGCTTGTTTTACTTTGAAAGGAAACAGCAGTAATTTAAACAGCTGCTGGTACAAACTAGCTCTTGTCTGTCCTCTGTATCAGTCCTTGGGTTTAGTGTCATGTTAACAGGAATTAAATAGCTTAGGACTTGAAGTTAGTAGTTTATACACTTGATTTCATGACATGCATTTTTTTACAGTCAGGATATAAATTGTTTCTTTCACTGGTGCAGTGCTATTATATTTCTGATACTGCAGAGGAATTCTTGGATTTACAGTTACCCTGAGACAAATCAGTGTTGTTTTTGCTAAATCGGTTACATAAAGGGTGAGAGATAAATTGGATTACAAAATACTGCTCTAGCACTTTCAGAGGACCATTTTGGAAAGAACTGAGCTATTTCCTAACATTCACCAGGTGGAATATAACAGAGTGATCAAGGCAAGCATTTAGGATTCAGGCTAGTATGATTTACTAGATTTGCTACTTAGGAAATTTCAGTGGCTTTTCTATGTCCTGTCAAGGATTTGGTTTAATGAAGAACTGAGCTTATTCAGAGATGAAGATTTGACCTCAGAGAGCTTTGAAATCTCATGACAAGAGTGGAAATCATAGGTAATAGAATTTGCCATTATTAGTCCCTTTGTAGTTCAAGAGGATTTAATTGATGACCAAGTATTTAGTGGTGATGTAGAATATTGAGGTAGTTGGTAAGGACCAACTGGTGAAATAAACTATTTGGGTGTCTGCCCTGTTTAAAAAATTTACAGCAGCGACATTTAAAAATATCTTCCATATCACTATATGATTAGTATTTAATAATAACTCAAGGTGGAAAACTGTCTCTGATGGTAGAATTTGGTTCCCACCTAGTCATCTGCTGATTTTGTGAAATGAGGAAAATCGGGCTACTTTTCAGTCCTTGAGATTTCAGTCTCTTAAGATTCTAAATTGGAGCTTATTATGAATTTTCAGAGGAAAGTTCTTCATTTGGGAGTTTCTTAGACCAGATATATATATATATATATATATAATATATATATATATATATATATATAATATATATATGCACACACACACACACACACACACACACACAGAGAGAGAGAGAGAGAGAAAGTAAAAATTCCTCTTGATATTATTTGCTGCCTCTTCTAGGATCTGGTTCCTGAAATCACCCTATCTCATCTAAGCATCTTTAGTTACTCCCATCTTGTTACTTTCTATTTGCCTATACATATTCTCACTTCTCTGAAAATCTGAAGATTAACTTTTCCTTGAATCTTCCACCCAATTTACCTACCTTCTGATATCATCCTTTATTTTTTGCCATACTTATTGAAAAAATTATTTCTATCTGATGTGTCTTCCACTTCTACTTTCAATTCTTTCCCTGCCTTTCCAGACTCCCCTGCAAGGAAACTATCTCACAGAGCAGTACTGACCTTCTAATTCCCTAATTCAGTGATTTTTCTCATCAACTACTCTTCCTTCTTCCTGCATACTAGTGTAGCTTTTGATATTTTGATAATTTTGATTTCTTTCTTCTGTGTAACCTCTCCACTCTTGCCTATTAAGGTTTCAATCTCTCGTTTCTCCTTTTTTTCTTAAATATTGCCTCCTAGTTTCTTTTATTGATTATTCATATTTTTCTTGATACTTTCAGGTCAGTATTGACTAAGGTTCTTTTCTTGACTCACTTTTCTTTTCTCTTTAAACACTCTCTTAATATTCTTCTTTTCCAGGATTCTCTTAATTCCTAGGAATTTAAGACTTTATCTGTCATTTTCCCTGATATTGAAAATGAATTTGTGGGTACAAGAGAAGGAAACCAAGTTAGCAGATAAGACAAAAGCAAGCAGTGAGGAGGTCCAGGGCATTTAGATGGGATGTCTGGAATAGCTGAAAGTGGGTAGGAGCCAGGACAATGCAAGCACAGACTATGTCTTGGGTGATCCTGACCTGTTACAGTCCAGTCTGTTAAAAAAAAGTTCAGTTTGTTTTTGCCTTTTCCCAAAAGGATAATTTATATCTGGGATCTTTCATTCTTTTTGAAACTTAGGCTTTCCACTGGGCTTGGGATGCAAGATAGTAGTATGAACTTTCTTTAAAAAATTGACTTTATTTCCTAAGCTGGAAAATATGATAAAGATGTTGATTAATAGTGATATGCTGAGTGTGTTTTATTTAAGGCTTATAATCAGAAGGGAGAGATTAGGAACATTTCTCAGTCTAGGAAAGGAGAGCTAGGTGTGTAATAGATAGAACTTGACCTGGAATTAGGAATAATTGATTTAAAAATCTGACCTCAGATACTTAGTAACTGTGTGTCCCTGAGTAAGACTCTTAACCTCTGTTTGCCTCATTTGTATATTGGAGATAATAATTGCACCTATTTCCTAGGGTTGTTGTATTACAATGAGATAATAATTGAGATGGTATAATTATAAAACACTTAGCATAGTAAATGTTACATAAATGTTACCTAATTATTAGGAACACCAAAATATTTAGTTTAGACTTCATCCTAAGAGCATAGAAACTAATTTAGAAGAACTGGACAAAATGGGAGATTGGCCAAAATGGGAGACAGACCTATAATATCAATGAGGAGTTCATATTCCTCTATTGGGTGATTTGGTAAGGACTGCTGGCAATGAAGAGAGGAAAGCACAGGTAGATATTTTTGTTTTATTTTTCATGAACGAAACCTTTTTACCCCTTTCCTTTGAAAAGGAAACTATATCCCTATAGGGAAAGAGAAGTCATATATAGTTAAGAGGAAGAGTTAAATGAATGATTTGACAGTTTAGTTTCCTCATCTCCATATATTGCTTACACGTAATTACATAGGTTCATACTGTCTTCATCATTTGAACATAAGATTCTTGAAGGCTGGGACAGTTTCACTTTTATCTTTGTAGTACCAACACCTGGCACAGTTTCTTTCATGTAGATGTAAGACTTTGAATTTATTGTGATTTGTTTCATCTTTTTAGTTTTGTTTCAATATTCTAGAATCTAGGAATGTCTTTGGTATTTACCAGATCATCATTTGTGTTAGTTGTCCTTTTGAACTTTGTGTTATCTAGCTATTTGGTAAGCATATCATTTGTACATATTTCATCCAAGACTTTAATAAAGAAATTGCATGATATAGAAGCCCAAAGTACTCCTTGCAAATTACTAAACAGTCAATCAGTAAGCACTTATTAATCACCTTTATATGACAGGCACTATTCTAAGCATTAGAAATACAAAGAAAGGCAAAAAGGTAGCTCCAGTTTTTGAGGAGCTCACAATGGAATAAAGGAGACAACACTAAAAAAACTAAGTACAAAGAAGGTATATATACAGGGTAAATAGGAAATAATCAACAGAAGGAAGGTACTTGAATTAAGAGGGATTAAGAATTCTTTGCTATGGAAGGGGGGGTTCTTAGGACTTGAAGACAGCCAGTAAGGAGGCAGAGAGATAATGAAGGAAAATATAACATGCCTGAGAGGAAACCAGTTCCTGATGAAATTGCCCCAAAATTGAGAGATGTAGTGCTGTGTTGGAGCAGTAGCAAAGAGGCCACTGTCACTGGATCACAGAGGACATGAATGAGGTATAAAGTCAAAGAAGATTGGAAAAATAGGAGTGCAACTAGCCTATAAATGACTTTAAGTGCCAAACAAAAAATTTCAAATTTGATCCTGAAGATGATAGGGAGCCAATGAAATTTCTTGAATCTTTAATGACCTATGAGGGTTCATTCTAGATCTAGATCTATGATCTATATCTCCCCATTTTCAAGTCTTTCAAATGTCACTGACAACAGCTTAGCAATCATGATTACTTTTTTTTTCTGATGTCCTTCAATAAAGTTGACTTGAGACTGGTAAATTAAATTCCAAAGTGGTTAAGTATCCTGTTATGCCCTCTGTACTTGTATTGAAATTTTATCACCTGTTAGATATTTTGTTTTGTCCTTTTCAGTCCAAAGTTCATTATCTCTGACATAAACAGTCTACCTGTCTTTTAAAACTCTCCCAGGAAGCCTTTCTTGATATTATGAACATTCTCAAATCTATCTCCAAAATTCACATGTGATTTTTTTTGTCCTTTATGTGTTTTTTTTTTTTGCTTTATAACTAATGGTATCATATTTAGTTACTAGTGATAGACTCTGAGGGTAAAACTTGTTTTGCTTGTTTTATTACCATGAAGTGCTTATGTCTTCCATTCATAATAGATGATTGATTAATTGAGGTTAATTATTAATTTGAATTCCAATTACCTTTGCTTTTTTAAATTGGGAATTAAGAGCTTAGGAAATAGGTATGAGGACTGTATTAGAAAAATAGACTCTGAGGTGTTTCAACTTAAATACAGGAAGAGATTTAATTGCATGTCTAACCTGGTATGCTATTCTTTTACATGTGAATTCCCATGACAATATAGCTAGACATACCAATATATTTAGATATATTTCATTCTTTTACTTATACTTTTCATGTATAGTTCAATTCTTTAAGCCTTCTCCACATATTCAGATATGCATGCATGTGAACACACATGTATATACAGATCTATATGTGCACATATATTTGTAAGACTAACACTTTTGGCAGTCTAAAGTCTATGGACTCTTTCTCAGATTAATATATTTAAATTCATAGAATAGAATAGATTTAATAATAAAGGAAACCAATTGGATTGAAATAGTTATTTATTAGATTAAAGATCCTTGCTATCAGGGAAGTAGGTACTTAAGTATGATGACAGATGATAGTAGGAGAAAGGAATTAAGTAATATGTTTTTTAAAACTATCATCTTGTATTTTGAAATATTTACTCTGGTTGTAGAAAACACTAATATATTGAATATATTAACTGCAGCTCATTTTCTAATGTTATAAAATGGAAATCCACCAAATTATTATTCTTATGCCTCACTGTAGCAATAGAGATTACTCTCAATTTTTCAAAGACTGCCAGTGTTTGAAAAACTTTGAAATAAACTTGGTAATAGACTTGAGGGTCATATGGATCCGCAGCAAGTAACTTAGTGCCTAGCACACTTCTCTGCTTCTTAATGCTTTAAAATTTTAAGATTTAATTCATTTTTATTTTATCACTTCATTATGAGTTACTCTTTGCCTATTTTCTCTCCTTTAGCTGAGAATTATGAAATTTGACTACAGTAGTCCTTGGAGATTTATTCTGGGAACTTTTTCTTTAGGAGGTGGATAGTAGTTTCTTTCAAAGACTATTTTCTCTTCTTGTTCTAGGATTAGGATAATTTCTAGGATTAGGATAATTTCTGGAAAGATATTTTCTAGGATTAGGATAATTTCTGGAAAGATATTTTCCAGGCTCTTTCTTTTTTGGATTGAGGGATTCAAGTGGGCCAATAATTCATAAATTATCTCTCCTGGATTTATTTTCCAGGTTGGTTATTTTTCCTAAGAGATTCTTTACATTTTCTTCCCTTTTTTTCAGTCTTTTGGTTTTGTTTGATACAATCTTGGTTTCTCATAGAGTCATTAGTTTCCATTTGTCCACTGCTCATATGTAGGGTTTTATTTTCTTCAGTTTACTTTTGTGTTTCCTTTTCCAATTGATTAATTTTATTATTAAATATGTTTTTTCTTTTCCAGTTGGTTAATTTTACTTTTTGTTGAGTTATATTCTTTCGCCAGTTGGTCATTTTTACTTTTTTAAGTAACATTTGTTTTCCAATTATATACAATAGTAGTTTCTACCTATCAGTTTTTGAATTTTATAATTCCCCCCCATAGAAGGCAGTCTGAGAGTCTTTACATTGCTTCCATCCTATACATTGATCTAAATTGAATGTTTTATAAGAGTCAGCATAAACTCTCCCCCCCCCCTCCCCCAGAAGATGAGAAACCTCAAGAATAGTGAGAGAGAGAAAAAAGTGTACTTCAGTCTGTGTTCAGATTCCAATGGCTCTGTCTCTGGGATGAGTTGCTTTCTTTATCATAAGTCCACCAGAAAAGTTGCTTCAATATTTTCCCCATAGTTGCTATTACTAGCTGTGCCTCCATTCTATTCTTCCCCACTCTCTTTTATTCTATTCTCTCTCTCTGTCCTTTCATCCTGGTCCTGCCCAAAAGTGTGTTGTATCTGAGTACCCTCTCCCTCGATCTTCCCTCTCTTCTATCACCTATTCCCCCTTCCCTCCTCGCATTCCCCCTCATCCTATCCCTTTCTTCTCATTTTTCTCTAGGGTAAGATAGATTTCCTCATCCTATTAAGTGTGTATGTTATTTCCTCTCTGAGCCATTTCTGATGAGAATGAAGGTTCACTCATTCCCCATTGCCTTCCCCCTTTCCACTCCATTGAGAAAGCTTTTTCTTGACTCATGTCAAATTTCTTGGCTTCTTCATTTCCTTTCCCTTCCTCCCAGTACTTTCCTTTATCACCCATTGACTCCTTCTTTTTACTATATTATACCATTATATTCCACTCCTACCTATGTCCTGTCTATATATGCTCCTTCTAACAGCTCTTATAAATGAGAAAGTTCATATGAGTTATCAATATCTTCTTCCCATACAGGAATACAACAGGTCAATATCATTAAGTTCTTCATAGTTAGTCCTTCTATTCCACCCCCTCTGTAGTTCACTAGAGATGGTTCACTTGGAGATCAAACTTTCTGTTTAACTCTGGTTGTTTCAATAGGATAGTTTGAAAGTCCCCAGTTTCACTGAAAGTCTTCCACCTGAAAGAGGATGTTCAGTTTTGCTGGGTAGTTGATTCTCAGCTGTAAACTAAGATCTTTTGTCTTCTGGAATATCATATTTCAATCCCTATGAGCACTTACTGTAGATGCTGCCAGATCCTGTGTAATCCTGACTATAGAACCTCAGTAGTTGAATTGTCTGTTTCTGGCAGCTTTTAGGATTTTCTCTTTGATTTCAGAGTTTTGGGATTTGGCTATAATATTCCTGGAAGTTTTTCTTTTGGGATCTTTTTCAGGGGTTGACCTGGTGAATTCTCTCGATTTCAATTTTACCCTCAGCTTCTAGGATCTCAGGGCAAGTTTGCTGTATTATTTCTTAAAAAATGAAGTCTAGGTTCTTTTCCTGATCGTGGCTTTCAGATAGTCCTATAATTTTGAAATTATTTCTTCTGGATCTATTTTTGAGGTTGGTTGTTTTTCCAAGTGAGATATTTCACATTTTCTTCTAATTTTTGGCTTTTGGGGAAGAGTTTTGTTTCTTCTTGATTTCTTACAAAGTCATCAACTTCCTTTAGGTTCATTCTCCATTTGAAGGAGTTATTTTCTTTAGAGAGCTTTTTTTGTCTCCTTTTCCAGCTGACCAAGTCTGCTTTTTAAGCGTTCTTCTCTTCATTTGCCTTTTGTTTTGCTTTTTCCATTAGGCTGGTTTTTAACATATTTTTTTCTTCAGTATTTTTTTGTATTTCTTTCACCAAGCTGTTGATTTGGTTTTCATGATTTTTCTGCATTGTTCTCATTTCTCCTCCCAATTTTTCCTCCATCTCCCTTAATTTCTTTTCAAAGTCTTTTTTTGAGTTCATCCATAGTCTGAGCCTATTTTCTATTTCTCTTAGAGGTTTTGGATATGGAACCTTCGATTTTGTTGTCATCTGAGTATATGTTTTGATCTTCCATGGGACTAAAGTAATTCTCTAAGGTCAGATTCTTCTTTTTCTTCTGTTGTTTACTCATTTCCTCAGCCCAAGACAGCACTTTCAAGGCTTTTTTTTGGGGGGGGCACTCCACTGGGACCTTTATTCTCCAAGGTCTATACTTTCTTGCCTGTGCTTTGATATGTAGATGACCACCTCACTTTCCTCTGCCCTGGAATTGTAAGGAGGAGTCCTGCTTGGCTATCTTAGTAGGGAAGCCCAAACTGCAACCTGGATCTGAGTGTAGACAAACAGCAGGGTCCTATCCCGAGGGAGAGTAGTGAAATTTATGCAGTCTTCCCTGACTCCCTTTCCATCTGTGGGCTTTGCTCTGGCAGTGCAGGCTGCTTTCTCTAGATTCTCACTGCACCTGCAGCCAGTGCTCCCTCACTCCACACTAATTCTGGCATAGCAGAATTCTCTCCCTGCCCCTTCAAGCTGTTCTGGGGCTGTGCTGCGACCGAGACTTTTCTGACTCCCAGTCCTGGTGAAACTCGCAGTTCCCACAGAACTTCAAAGTTATCTTGGACTGGGAAAATGTACCACTCAGTCTTTCTGTGGGTTCTGTCCCTCTAAATTTTGGCTAGAGTCATAATTTTTTGGCTTTTGGAATTTTGGGGGGAAGGAGTTCCCGGGAAATGCTGCCTTCATGCTGCCATCTTGGTTCTGCCCCCTCAATTTTTACTTTTAAAGGAATTGATGCTTCAGTCAATTCTTCATAATTCTCCTGTGTGGGTCTCATTTCTTTTCTCCATTTTTTCTTCTTTTCTTTGGTTTTGAAAATCTTTTTTTGTGGTCTTCTAAAAGGTAGTTTTGGATATGAGGACAATTCATAAACTCCTTTGCACCTTCATATGTAGGTATTTTGTTACTACTTTCATCTTCTGAGATGGCATTTTTATCACCCTTATCAGAATAGTAACTTTCTATGGTTAGCTCTGCTCCTGGGCATAAGGAGTAGTTCCAAACTTTTTGTACTGGGGTCTGAACTTTGTCCCTTGGCTTATTGCTTGCTTGTGGAATTGTCTATGTGGGATTTTGTTGCCTCCTTTAGGATTATCCTGGCTTTCTCCTAGCCTAGGTGTAATCTATGTAGGGGTTTTGTTCCCTCCTTTAGGAGTACCCCTGACTTTCTGCTTCCCAGTGTGGTGCCTATGCAGTGATTTGTTCCCTGTCTTGGGAACCAGTTCAGGCCATTGCGCAAGTGTTGCCATGGCTCAAACTATGTCTTCTGAGCTGGGGTTGGAACCCTCACTGCTGGCTTGCTGTAATGCTGCATTGTTGAGCCTTTACCTGAGCTGTGCTGTGGCTTTGAGCCTCCCACTGGCTTTCTACCTCTCCTGGGCCATACTCCCTTTTTACCTAGAAGAGACAGGACTTTATTGAAGTTTGTCCATGATATCTTGTGTTGTAAACTGTTTCAACCTCTTTTTGTATGAGTGAGATCTATGTTCTGTGTAGAGGCTTCATTTAAATTTGTTTTGGGAAAGACTCTGGAAGATTCCTAGCTTCATGCAACCACCTTGGCTCTGCCCCAGAAGTGTCCTGCCCATCTTTCTCAACACCTTTTCCTTATTTATAGTTAATGTGGTAGATATAGATATAAATGTTTGAATTTCCTACCTTCTTGGTATATCAGGGTCAAGAAACAAGTTTCTTCTTGCCTTATTTCCTTTCTTCAAACTTAGAACATCTTAATGGTTAGGAGGAGAATGCAGTGAGAAAATAAATCCCTACTGAAGAAGATGAATGTACTATCTCTAGTGCATTTCTTACAGACTTTTTCCAGATTTTTTTTATGATTTTATAAACTTTCATTTAAAGAACAGACAGATCATACAGATAGAGAATTAATAAAATGAAAGACAAGGAGTGGTTTCAGCTTTAAGACACATTACTTCATTCATCTACATAAGATTTCTAGGGGAGGTATGATTAGTAACCTTTAGTTTTGAAATAATAAATTAGGTACTGTATCTCTCATCTCATTTCTCTCATCCCTCTCTCTCTCTCTCTTTCCATGTTTCTCTCTTTAGCTGTGAGGAGTGCATATATTATTTGATTGTTTGGGTGCTGTTGTGTGAGTTCTTGTTTTTAAACATCATGAAGGAGCCAAACCACAGGATCTGGCTGGCTTTCAGCATCAATACGGGGGGGGGGGGGATTTAGCTTGCCATTTGCCTCCAACTGAGAGAGTTGTGGATGTAATTTATTTTTGGTATATATCCACTATGAAGTGAATTTATCTCCTATACATTTGTTTTGCTTTTGGTACTTTCTCCCCCTTTTATAGCGTGATGTCCATTTTGTTGGAAGTCAGTTTTTCACTTTTTTTTAAGGGAGTTAAAAATGATAGAGTTAAAAATCAGTTTTATATGTCATCAGCAATTACTCATCATAAAAGAAGAACAACTTCTAATATAGAAAGGAATGACTTACTCCATTTGGGTGACCAGGGAAAAGAAGCAAGTAAAAGGGAGTCAGGAAGGTAACGTGTTGGATATGTATTGATAGTGGCAAGAGTATTTAATTTGGATTAAGAGGGATCAGATTTTATGTCCCAATGTTTTCCTTTTGTTACCTATGCAACTTCAATCAAATTATTAAACCTCCCTGAACCTCAGGACCATCATTATAAAATGAGGGGATGGGACTAAATAACCTCTTAAATTTCTTTTAGCTCTAAATCTATACGTTTATGTTGATACTATAGTGGCCATTTTCACCATTCTATCACTCATGTAATAGAGTTACACAGGATGGTTATGCTTTAATGTAAATGACTTAAGGAAGGATAACTGCAAGACAGGAATGCATCTACCTTTGCCCTAGTAAGATCCATGGAAATAAGAGAAGTAGTGATGATTTTTAATTGTGCCCAGAACAGTAAGCACTTAATATATGCTTATTAATTAACCATGAAGAAGGAATATACTTAGTGATTTATTTTGGAATTTTTGTTTTAAGAACTGATTACTTTAAAATATTTCCAGGATCAAACTTTAAGTGTGTGGTTTTTTTTACCATTTTGTTATTTAATGCAATATTTTAACGTAACATTTTAAAATACATTTTAATAATATAAAGTTTTTGGTTTTGGCAGTATAGCTAGTCCTGGATATAGATAGACATTCTCTTTCTTCTCTTCTGGCACCCATTCAGTTCCTCTTTGTAACAAATTTAAACAGTTAAGCAAAAACAAATGATACAATGACTTCATCTGATAACAGGTAATATTGTGTCCTTATAATCTGACTCAGTTGATAGGAAAGCTATTTTTAGTTGTCTGTCCTCTGATGATTACAATTACTCAATGACTGACTTCCTTTTATTATTCATTTCCTTGATTGTAGTCATTGTGTGTACATTCTGGGTTGTGCTAATTTCACTTAGCTCAATGAAATCTTGCTGTATACCTGTTAAAAGGAAGGAAAGTCAGAGAAACTTGAGATAGTAGATGATAATGCATCTTTTTTCAGGTCATGTCCATTAATAAATCTTTTATCAATTTCCTTCATTGAACTATTTGATGGTTCCAAGGAGTTTTGAGTTCCACAGGATCCAGAAAGACTAAATTTATATAGTGTTTAAGATAAACAGCAATGTCAGTGATAACTCTATACTCTTTCATCTTTAAATATTAATCTGTTAATAGTTCAGACTTTGAAGGATGATTTAATATTCTTCAAGCATATGATGATTATTAGGGACATGTATTTAAAAGCAGAAGGGGAAACTTGGGATTTGTGTAAATAATGCTTTTCAACATTTCAGTGATTTGGGGGATATGAGAAACAGTGATCTTTCCCACCACAAAAAAAACTACAAAAATAAGATTTATGATTTTATTGGTAGGAGGGGTCTATTGTTGGTCTGCCATTGCCAAGGCAGATAGAACTTGAAATCGATAAATTCAGTAGATTTTTTTTGGGGGGGTGAATTAAATGTTTGACTAAATATAGCCCAAGAATAATGTTAAAAATCTCCAAATGACCCTTGGTAGAAAAAAGTTACCCACCCTAGCACTAGGAATTTCTAGATGAGGAAACCCCCTCTGAGGCTCTGAGCTATTAAATGAATTGTCTTGGGTCAGACAGCCATTCTATGTTTGAGGTAGGTTTGAACCCAAATTTTCCTGATTCTGAAGTCAATTCTTTATCTTCTATAGCATTCTGCCTTTCATCCTTCTGAGAAGTGTTTAAAATCAAGGATATTTAAGTATGTATATGCACCAGGTAAAAGAGTATGAAACTTGAAATTCTTTCAAGATCCAGTCAAATATTGGACTTTGACAGTCTGGATTAATTTTTTTCATAGCTAAATGTTGATTAGAATTTTTCATTGTTATTAATGTAATTTATTTCTATGTATCTGTGTCTATCTTTTCCTCACTTTTCCCCCTCCTTTACTTCTTCCCCCCTTACACACACACACACACACACACACACACACACACACACACACACAACACACACGACTCAGGTAATTTTCTCTAATGGGAGCTTTAAATATCTCATCTCATTAAATTAAGAAAAAAGTTATGAAAATTCAATTGGGAAAGAAGTGCTATTCCGTCATGAACAATTTCCATAAGAAAAATTATATCATATATAATATACATTGTTGACACTAGAATCTACAATTCACTTGTAAACCAAAATTGAAATTATTAAAAATAAAGCTCAAACTCATTGGTAATAATGAGCTAGCTTGATATAAATAAATCACAATCTTTAGATGTTTATTAATTTTTCTTCTTTTTCTTAGAACCCATCTAAAGACAGACATACAGCCTGTATTTTATTGTGAATAAAATTGTGTCACTAGTAAATAGCATTTGGAGAAAATTGACTGCAAAATATTACCTGCCGACCAATAGACATTTTTTGTAAGGGAACTTTAATGGAACATAATGCAATTTCTAATACTGAAATCCAATCTTGCTGGCGCCACAAGTTGTCATTATCTCGATGGAGGAGCTATACAGTTCCAATCAGTACACTAGGAAACTGAGGAATGTGTTGCTCATTTGGTTAGAATTTTACAACCCAAGTCCTGCCATCTTGTTACAATCACAGTGGAGCATTTCTAAGCATAGGACTGACCTAGGAGGAAGTTGGTATTTAAGGAACTAGGAAATTGTTCTGACTCATGAGTCAGCCTAGCTGATATTTTGCTTGAATTTCATTCCATATCAAAGTGGTTTTTCCATATAAATTGTTATTTTTTTTACAGAGCTTCTAACTAAGGGACTACATTGGAATTAAAATGCGAATAATATTACTATATAGTGAGATATGAATGATACTGCATCTGTACTTGGTACCTTGTTTCTTTTTGTCAAAACTTCTAAGGAATGACTAAAGACTGCCTTTCACTACTAAGATTTTGATCATCCAAATAGCTTTATGGAATGCGAGGGAATGCTTTTCTCTCTGAATTGCAAATCTCAGAATGCCAGTCAGTTCTATTAAACTTGAATTGAATTTCCTAATGATGGTATTCAGGCTAGTCCCTCAAATACATGAAAGTCACTTTAACATATATATTGACTAAATCCCTCTAGATTTTTAATCTTTTTCAGGGAAATAGAATAGTTTTTTTTACAACATTTTTGAATAAAATATAGGATCTCTGGTTAGCCTACCAGCATTTTGTTATGAATTGATTAGGACTATTCCTCTTTTTGTTCAGATAGAAAAGTTGGAAATTGAATACTGTGCAGCTTAAGTATAAGGCATGCAGGATGTTTTTGGATAAAGTTTGAAAAATATAGCCTTGTTTAGTCTTGGTTTCAAGTCCTAGGCTTTTCCCAGTGGACTGTTGCAATCTCCTTATGGTTTGTTGGCACTAACTTTTATTGTCCAGAGCTTTATTTCTATCAAAGAAGTTTCTTAGTTTGTAGGCAATTTATAAGTAATCACAGTTTTTATACTTGAATTTATGTATAACTTCTGTGGGAATACAGTATCTGATATGTTTTTAACATCCCCTTCAAGTATGTATATAGAATAAAGACATATTTCTTGGTCTTTATGTCTTCTATATAAGTATGCACATAAGAATTTGTGAGGATAAAAAGACTTTTAATTGTTCCCAACCACTGAATAGACCACTTCATAGGTAGTATAGAGCATCTCTATTGGGGCTGTTAGTGATTCAGAATTTAAAATAAGATGAAGAGTAATTATAACACAGCTGCAGTAGCTTTTCAATAACTGAAAGCCTTGACAAATGTTGGAATCAGTTTAAGTTTTGGTAGCATATTTAAATGAGTCCTAAAAATAGAACTTTTTTATGTCGCAAAAATATAATGTCTATTCTGTGAGGACTTGACTATGGTACTCATTAACTATAGGTAACATGTTAAAGCATATTTATTTATCACTGCAGCATTAGTTTGCTTCATTTTTAAAAATTATTTTCTTTCTGTCTCACAGTAGGATAAAAGGGAAGAAAGTGATGCTTAGAGATAATTTCATTCTTTACGCTCAATCTTCTTGTAGGAACTCTACCTACATTGTGACAGACAAATAATTACCTTATTTTTTGAAGATTTTTGCAGCAGATTTATTTGCATCTGTCTTGAATAGCTCCAGATATCCAGCTACCTTCAAAGTCAGGAGGTTTTTATCTCTAATGTAAAATTCTGCTCCTGCAATTTTATCAGTTTCCTATTGTTTAAGGAGTAGTGTCAAAGGAAAAACTTATTTTTTTTTGTTTTTCACTTGAAAGTCACCAGTCATGAATATTAAGACTTCTTGAACTTTTCACACAACCCCTATTTTGGTCTTATATTTTTAAAGTTAATGTTACTATCTGGATCTCCTCTAGTTTTTCTACATTCCTCTTAAATTGTGGAGAATCAAACTGGATCTACTATTTCAGTGTATAGTATACTTTGTCATTTCATACCATGATCTTATTTCTACATCTTAATACCACTTTCTTAATACCGTTTCTACATCTTAATACTTAATATTTAAACTTTTTTTTTTTTTTTTGGTTCAGGCAATTGGGTTAAGTGGCTTGCCCCAGAGCCTCTCAGCTTGGGAATGTCAAATGTCTGAGCCTAGATTTGTATTCAGGTCCTCCTGACTCTAGGACCAATTCTCTATCCATTGTGCCATCAAGCTAAGCCCAGCCTTTTTATTAGTGCTACTTCCAGATCCTTTTCGATATTTTGATCGATTAGTTAGCTTTATAGATTGTTATTTTGACTTCTTATTTTTATCCTCTCAAACTCCCTTTGAATGTCATTAAAATTGCTAGGAATGCTGTTCATTCATTGCTTGAATTTCTGGTTCAGGGGTCAGCTACTCAGCTCTCTTCTCAATCACATTTGTTCTCACTGATGGATATAAATTGTGTTTATGGTTGGTCATCCTTACCTTAGAATTACCTAATCTAAGAAGCAATTTGACAGAACACAAGGCTCAAAGCACTTTGACCATTAGAGTTTGCTTGTGAAAAACATGAAGGATCAATAAAGCATTTGCTCTGCTAATATATAATGGTCTCTGATATCAATTTAACATAGATTGTATATAAATAATTTCCATATACACTTGCTAGAGGAGAATAGGTTTTCAGGTGAGGAAAATCTTTACATTTGAATTTAAAATGAGGTATAAATATTTGACTCCAGTTTTTCTGTTTTCTTCACTGTATGATAACAAATAGTTTTTTTAAAGCAGCACATTGTAGCCTTAGTACATTAATGATCACTGTAGTACTCTAGAAACATGAAAAAACCAAAATGCTAGGGCATTTTACAAACATATTTTTTCCCTTGGAACATTTTCATTTTAGTTTCAAACCATGGTGTTTTAAAATGTGTTAAAATAAACACAAGTTCATGTTAGGGTTGAAGAAAAATGTTTATTGACCAATAGTGATTTCTTGGCTTGTCTAAAGAACAAAGAAAATGTAACCTCAATGTGGCTTTTGCATTAAGGGGGGAAGAAACAAGCATTTTTAAAACACCTACTGTGTGCCAGCCCTATATTAAATGCTTTACAAATATTATCTCATTTGATTCTTACAACAACCCTAGGAGACAGTCACTTTTTAAATCCCTGTTTAGGAAATTGAATTGGTCAGCAATTACATGACACAGGATCACTCTGCACCATCTAGTTCCTTTAAACCATTGGTAGTATTGGGTCAAATTCTTTGAATATGTCATTGTGTATAACATTGCAAGAGAACACAATGATGTTAGAATTTAATAAATGACAGTAATAATAATAACGAGCATTTATATAGACCTTTAAGATCTGCAATGTTTTAAATCTCATCTCATTTCAGTTCAAGACTTGACAACTAGATAGATTCCTACAATGTAAGTGATAGAAGGAACTGTTGAGAACATGCTTCATTTCCATACTTGCTGTACTTCTGATTTTCCCTAATATTAACACATCTTTGCCTGGAGCCTCCTTACACTGACATAGCTGTCCACCGTACTGTCCCTCTCTCCCAGTTCCTTTCAAAAAGTAACCATTTGGGGATGGATCCAGGCTGATCCTGCTTCAGTCCCCTGCCAGCAACATTTCTGACTCTTGGACTTCACCATCATGTCCCCATGGTGGTATGTTCTCCCTACTATTCTCTTTTGACTTTCTTTTATATTTTGTCTTTCTTCCTTTAAAGTGTAATCTGACAGTAGAAAGTGTTTTTTAAACTTGTATTTGAATCCTCAGCATTTAATACAGTACCTGATTCATGGGAGGCACTTAATAAATTAATTTCTTTTATTGCATAATGGGAAGAATAACAATATTTACCTCATCCTTGTTGTGATTATCAAAGTGTGGAGCTAGGTGTTGGAGTATATAAAGCATTGTCCCTGGATTCAAAAAGATCTGAATTCATGTCACTTTTACTAGCCATGTGAATCTGGACAAGTCACTTAACCTCTGACTCTCTTTTTCCTTAAGATCATAGCACCTACTTCCCAGAGTTCTTGTGAGGATCACATGAGATGTTTGTAAAGCACTTTACAAATCTTAGAGTACTAGCTATAGTTATCATTTATTATGAATGCTAGCAATGATCATATTATTATAATTTGTGTAGTGTTTCCAGAGCATTTTGGCATCTATTCTCATTTAATCATAAAAAAATCTTTAGTCAGTGCAGATTTTAGTTATTTCCAATTAACAATTGAAAAAACGAATGTATTTATTATAGTTTTATATTACATTATCATTATTAAAATTAGTTTTTGACAAAACCTAGACAGTGTAGAACTCATGATTTCTAGGTCACAGTCTTGTGTGTCACCCTTTCATTAATGGATAGAATGAAACACCATGACACATAAATTTTAACAAAGAAACATATTTTGTAACTTATGAAAGCAATTGTAAAATGTATAAAATTTCAGTCAGATAACTTTTCACAATTGAACTTTTAAAATAAAAAGTTTTTTTTAATTCTATTTTAGAACTGACATTTTTGTTACTTTTGGTGATCACTTTCTTAAAGATCCAAGAAACTCAACATATAGTTCCCTAAAATGTCCAAACAAAAACTCTGGACAAAGATGAAATAACTTGTTTCAGTTTTCTGGATAACCACCCATGCTTTCTAAAAACAAAAATCAGGATTTGGCCCACTCTTCCTGTGACATTAACTGCAGGATTTCCCCCTTAGTTCTCTAACATGCTTCCTACAGCACTCTGGCAGATGTGTGACCACAACTTAGCAGGTGCCCTACCCCTTCCAACAGCTGTTCAGCATATTGTTTTCTTGCTCTTCAGACAATATGGTACACTATAGAGTAATGAATAGCAGAAAAATGGGTTCTGTTTTGGTCATACTGCAATCTTGAATAAATCCTTACCTTGTCTGTTTTATTATCTATGAAATGAGATGAGGTTGAGAGATTGCAAGGAGTAAAAGTTGTGGTGTGAGGTTTGGGATTAGGAAGACCTAGCTATGTATCATAACCTCTGAAAGTTCCTGTGTGACTAGGTCACATCCTTGAATCATTGTTTCTTATTTTTGTGAAATTAAAATAGAAACACTTGTATTATCTAATCCATAGAGTTTTATAATTATCAAGAGGTAATAATATGAAAAGTCTTTCAAAATTAATTATTATTTAGGCTATAGTAAGTTAAATGGAGAGAATGCTAAACTTAGAATCAAAAAGACCTGGGTCATATCTTTGCCTACTTGACTAGTCATGTGACTGTGGACAAATCACCTTTGTTGAACTTTGATTTTATTAATTTTAAGAGGGGTACAGCAATAACTGTAATGCCTATCTCAGGGTCATCATAAGACTTTAATAAGATAATTAAATATAGTTCTTTACACCTGATATTTGATTCTTTAGACATCTACCATTTTATGAAAAATTTGAGTCCAACTTCTTTTTTTTTTGCAAGGCAATGGGTTTAAGTGACTTGCCCAAGGTCACACAGCTAGGTAATTATTAAGTGTCTGAAGCCGGATTTGAACTCAGGTTCTCTTGACTCCAGGGCCAGTGCTCTATCTACTTCACCACCTAGCTGCTCCTGAGTCCAACTTTTGAATTTGTTTGTCTTCCAACATATTATTATAAATGGAATCCTGGATTGTCATCCTCTTCCCCAAGGATTCAGATAGAGTATGGGTTAAAATCCCTTAAAGTGAGACATTTATCTAACTAGTTTTATTAACCCTTATTTCTATAGGGGCAATTAGATGGTATGCAAGAAAGAGTTCCAGCCTGGTGTCAATGAAACTAATCTTGAGTTCAAATCCAGTTTCAGTTACTTACTGGGCTAGTTACTTAATCCTATTAACTTCAGTTACCTCATCTGAAAAATGACCTGGAAATGGAAATGGCAAACCACTCCAATATCTCTGTCAAGAAAACCCCAAGTGAAGAGTTGGGCATGACTAAATAACAAAATATAGATGCATTTATGTCATTTTTGAAGGAAAATGGCATTTAAAATAATTTTCACTAGTATTTCTTTAGATCTTTTAATACAAATAGAAAACTTGGGGGGTGGGATAGAATTGAGATAGTCAAAGAGATCGGTTGGTATTCCTATTATGGTTCAGAATTTAGCAGATCATGTTTAAACCCTCTCTATGTTGTGTAGTTTTGTGCCAGAGGAGATTCAAAGAATGAAATGTGGATCATTGTAATTTATCATTTTGGAAATAAGAATGTGATCTTAATAATTAGAGTATAGAACATAAATAGAAGAAAAATGGAAGCTAAGTGTTATGTGTTCTTAAGGAAGGTACATACTGGTAGATGCTTAAGGAACCAGTTGAATGATAAAAATAAGGTAATTAATATATCAGTTCCAAACCAGTAGGTGTTTTGGAAATTCCTGGCGAACTACTTTTAACATGATTGTGTTCAATAATTATTTTGATAATTTACTTTGCTAGCTGAAATTTATCATGGCTTGGCATGAAATTTATAGATGACAAAAATCTAGGAAGGAGAACTGAGAGCTAGCAGAATGAAGAACTTAAGACATTTGTATGGGCAGGAACAATAGACTGAAGCTTAGTAGGGATAATATTAAGTACTGATCATGGATTTAAAAAACCAAATGCATGAGAATAAGATAATGAAAGCATTACTAGAAAGTAGTTCATGACAAAAAGACTAGGACTTTAGTGTATTTTAAACAACACGAGTTAGCAATGTCGTTTAGCAATCATACGACATTGTAATCTTAAACTATATTAATAGAAATCTAAGAATGAGAAAATTGATAGTCCCCCAATATTTCTACCCTTGATAGACCACATCTGGAACATTTCCTTTTGCTGAATTTTTTACCTTTTAGAAATTTGAAAGGAACTAGGTTGGTGAAGGAATGTGAAATCATATCACATCAAATAATCAACAAGCATTTTATTAAGAGCTTGCTATGTGCTAGTCACTGTACCACAAATTGGGGAATTTAAAAGAAAAACAGAAATATTCTTTGCCTTCAAGAAACTTACCTCTAATGGGACAAATAGCATGTTCTTAAAGAGGCATAAAACAAGATACATATAGAGCATATGAAAGATAACCTTTTTGGAGAGGAAACTAACATCTCGGAGATGAAGGAACTGGGAATATTTAACCTAAAGCAGAGAAGACTTTGGGGACAGGAGATAGTAGGATCTTCAGATATTTGAAGATATTTCAATGAGAAAGATGAGTTATATTTATTTTACTTTAAGTTTGAAGGGGAGAGCTAAAGGCAACTGATGGCAGTTCAGAGAGATGGATTTCAAATACACCTAAGAAAAATCTTCCTGTAATTATATTTGTCCAAAAAGTGGACCAGGCTAATTTTAGGTGGAAGATAGTAATTCCCAGTATTGACATTCTTTTCAGAAAGGCTTGACAAACACAATTTATAACTTTGGTGAAATTTTAGTTTTGTTAATTCTAAGATTTTATGAAAAATAATTTATGAATCAGGGTATCAAGGAAGACTCTTAGATGAAGTAGATCTTTCAAGATGGTTAGAATTTCAGTAAAATGGGAAAGAGACATTTTAACCACAGAAAATGTTATAAGCCAAGACAGAGAGGAGGCAAGTCAGCAGGATAAGCAGATAGGAAATGGACTGGGTAGATAAGATTTGACTGAAAAATGTGTTTTGAATGTGTTTTCTTCCTCACATAATCACAAAAATTCTAGAATATAGCCAAATTCTTTTAGGTCAAGATTGACTCAACAATAAATCTACAAGAATTTTTAAAGATCCTATTGTATGCCAAACACTGAGCTGAGACCCCAAGATACAAAAAAAAAATTAAAACCCAAAATCCAAGTCTGCTCACAAGGAGCTCACAGACTACTGGAGGAGATGCACTGCAAACAGATATGTGCAAATTATATAAAGATAAATTGGAGATAATGAACAGAGAGAAGACAGCATTAAATGGGATTAAGAAGGGCTTCTTGTAGATGTTAGCTGGAATTTGAAGGAAGACAGGAAAACCAGCAGGTCTAGATGAGGAAAAAGAAGTTCAACAAATGAAAAGATCAGAGAGAGAGAGAGAGAGAGAGAGATTGACTGACTCCTCTGTGAAAACAACAGTTTTTGAGTGAGAATGGGTGCTTACAAATGCCTTTTTCTCACCCACCTTTGCTATCACTTTCTCCTTGTGAGAATAAATATTCTTTCCATTTCTCATCTCTGGGCTAATGTGTAGATATTTACCAATCTTGCTCTCTGTTTTCTCCTCTATCCACTCCAAGCCATTTTCTCAAATGTTGGAAACATATGCTATGTGAATTTAAGTTATACAATACTTCCCATATTCTCTAAATTGTGGAAAATATTTCATGGAAAAGAAACTTTGGCCTCTCTCAAGACATACCAAATAGAAGATGACATTTCTGCTATCCACATCAACTTGTTTGTTCGTTTATTCATTCAAAAACCTAAAGCTCTCTTTTTTCCTTTTTCATGTTTCCTCTTCCCCCCCCCTTTGGAAAATGGGCAGTATTGAGCACTTTCTGCCTTCCCCAGGGCCAGCCCCTCTCCCCTAGAGGTAGTATTTGAAGAAGAATCTTTGTTTTTCAGACTATTCTGTCACACATCTCTCATTAAATCCCTACTGCTCACAGAAACAGTTCCTTGATGTTCTTCTTGGCTAAAGACCTAAGGTAACAAGGGTTATTGACTTGTCATTTGCTAGATAGAAAGAATTATTCAATTTGTCTCTTAGAAACTGGGTGTCCCTCTAGTTTAATGGGGAAAATGGTTTGTATAAAATTTTTAAAAAATTATCCTGTGACTAGAATTCCCCAAAATGTCATTTGTTGCCTGAACAGTTTCATCTAGTTGATGCTTATCGATTTAAGCAAAAGCAGAAGGTATCATACCTCCAGTCCTAATGTAATTATATTAAAAGGCACCTCCTATTACAGTATGAAGTCAACTACAGAGGATCTTGACATTTTTTTCATTATCCTGCCTCCTAATCAAATCAAAATGGAGCTAGCATCATCTTCTTATTAAAGTGTGACGTTGTATGTATGTGTTTTAAAGGGGGAGGGGGAGAGTAAGAAGGGATGATATTGTCATATACCAAATAAATTCATGATTTTTATCTGTGAAACTCATAACCTATGATAGTGTGATTGATTTGAAGCTCACTTTAGGCAAGAAGTGAAATAACTTTTGGTCACAAATATGAAGTTTTTGTTTTTCATTGTATTTCTATGGTATATGAAAATTTTGTTTAGTTAATGTTTTATTGTAGCAGAGGCAATTAGGCAAAAAATCAAAGAAAAAATATATATATATCCTGTATCTAAGAAATGCTTTTTTTTTGCATCATTGTCCCCACCTCTCTACTCAGAGGAATAAAGTGCATTTCCTTTTCTTTTCTTTAGAATTGAGACTGCATAAACTATTGTTTGCTTTTATGTTATGGTAGCCAGTTAATAGGTATTTATCAAGTACATACCACATACCAGATTCTCTGCTAAGGACTGGGAATATACTAAACAGTTCCTACCCTCAAGAAGCTTACATTCTAAAGGGAGAGAAAAACATGTAAACATCAAGTTTTCTGCAGCCTTTATAAAGAGTGGGTGAGGGCAATTTGAGTTGAGAAAGCTTAACCATGGGGAAATGAAAACGCAGAAAGGCCTGCTTAAGGCAGTATTTGAACTGAGTCTTGAAGGAAGCCAGGGTATCCTGGAGGTAATGGAAAGGGAGCAGGGAGAGGATTCCAAGAATAGAGAGAACTAATAAAAAGGCACCGATTTAGGAGATGTATTATCCTGTACAAGGAAAAACAAGCAAGAAGACCATTGTTGCTAGTTAGTTGATTATGTGAAAGAGAATAAAGTGTTAGAAGATTTGACTTAACTTTTGCTGCTACAAAGTGTTCTGTTACAGATATTTTGTTCTGTTATAGGACCTCTCTTTCTGTCCTTGATCTATTTAGGTAATGTGCCTAGTAGTAGTATTGATGTTTTAAAAATCTGCAAACAATTCAGGTAACCTATCTCACACAATTTTGAATTACATTCTTGAATAGTAGGGCTCTATCACCAGTCATTTCATGTTTTTGTCTTTCCATAGCCCATTGAATATTAGCTTTTTTATTTTTAAATCATCTTGGTTTATTGGGTATGAGGTTAAACCATAGATTTGTTTTTATATCTATTTCTCTTAGTGATTGAGAGAAATCATTCATATGATTCTTGCTCATTTGAATATTCATATTCTTTACCACTAATGTATTTAGGAATAGTAGTGCATCATTTAAGATAATATTATGCATCTTACATCAAGAAAAATATAGAGAACTGAGCAAATGAAAGGCATTGATTTGATAATATAAAAATTAATCTATTTAGCTCATTGTAGTTTTGTTAAACTTAAATACACTTTGTCATTTATTCTCTCTTCTGAGAGATGGATAGTACAAGTATTACTACTTCTGTTTTACATATTAAGAAACTGAGGCTCAGGTTGTGATTTACTTAAAGGTAACAGAGCTAAGATTTGAACCCAGGTCATTTTCCATGCACATATAGTGCCTTTTTCTCTAAAACTTATTGCTTCAACAAGTCAATATAGCCAAAGATATAATAAATGGTACAAATGATCATTCACATTCTCCTCTTTCAGAGGCAGTATGATATAGTACCAGTGTCAGTCAACTAAGACCTGAGGACCAGGTTATTGTCTTCTTTTTCTTTTCCAATCTTTTTTCCAATTGATATTTTATTTTATTTTCCCAGTTATATGTTATGAAAGTTTTTCAACATTCATTCAAAATGCATATGCATATTTTGTTACATAATTTCTTTCTACCCTTCCTTCCCACCCCTCAGCAGCAGTCTCGTGAATATTATACATACACATTTGTGTTAAACATATTTACAGGTTAGTCATTTTCTGTCTGAGGAATTAGGGTTAAAGGGAAAAATAGAAAACAAAGAGTTAGGAAAGAAACTAAGAAATTTTTAAAAAAATGTTGTTTTGTTTTTCTTACTGTGGATGTGGATAGTATTGTCCATAGTAGGTCTTCAAGGGTTGTCCTAGTGCCCTGAATCACTGAGAGTTTTTTCCATCAAGGTTGATCAGCTCGCAATGTATTCTTAGCTTTGCTCCCTTTGCTCAGCATCAGTTCATGTAATTTGTCCCATGTTTTTTTGAAGTCTGCAGGTCATTCTCTACAGCTTATTTAGCATATGACTCCCAAACCAAGAATGGTTTTTATATTTTAAATAAAATAAAACTTTATTTAAAAATATAAAACCATTCAGAAATGCAAAAATCTGTATTTTGCTATCCCTTGGTATAGTGGATGGAACAAAGTAATGGATTTGGCAACAGGAAGACCTGGTTTCAAATCTCAGCTATATCACTTATCAGTTATATGAATATGAACAAAATTCTTAACTTTATGAGACTGTTTACTTTTTTTTTGGTAAAATGATAAAATTACTTGTAAGATCTAAACTCAAATGAAATGCTATATGTAAAGAACTTTGAAACTTCAAAGTACTATATGAATGATAATATTCTATTAATGTCAACATCTAGGTTGGAGGGCTGCAAAGGGTTTTTTGAGATTGTTTTTTTTTTGTTTTGTTTGCCTAATACTAGAGTGAAAATCTTTGTGTGCAAGTGCCAAACACCAAACATCTATCTCTAATGTAAGGTCCTTCCTATAAGATACAGTTTCCAGGAAAGTTAAAAAAAAAAAGGATTCTAGAGACTTAAATTAAAGTCCCAGATCTCCAACAACCTAAGGATATAACCTCGGGAAAATTACTTGACTTCAGCTGCAAAAAAAAGAACCAGTCTAGATTGCTTAGATCTATTTCATTCTAAAATTCAGTGATTTAAATTTTTTATCCAATGGAGAAGACTTGGAATGAAAATGCCTTCTTGAGGGTAGTTAATGTCTTTTCTCCAAACAATATTTGTATCTATAGCTTTTATAATTTACAAACTATTTCTATACATGTCATGTACTTTTATTTCTCTCTGCACACATACACACACATATATATTGATTTTGTTTAATTTTGTTTTCATATTTGAAAATTCTCTAATTTTTCCTTTTATAATGGCAGGAATGTAAGTATTGTGAGTTAAATGGAAACAGTGACTTGTTGGGACTATGTCAAATTGGTTTCCTTTCAACTTTTCCCTTTTTTTGTCTATTCTTGTTCAAGGCTTTCAAGTTTAGTAGACCATATAGTTAATGTTTGTCAAGAAAGGCCATGTCAGTTTTTAATCCATATTTTAACTAAGGTTCCCCCCCCGAAATATTGATTAGAAAGCTATTAATAGAAGACACAACTCATAGTAGCAGTAGGAAAATAATATGGAAATTAAAACAGCATAAACTTTTAATGTATGTTATAAAGTTTAGTTAGGTTTGGGAAGTGGCAGAAGAAAGATGAAAAACACCTCATAACTAATGAAGGGAAGTCATCTTTAAATTGATCTTTTCCTTTGCCATTCAGACATCTGGGAATAGTTCTCAAGTAGCCTTAAATGGCATAATCAAAACTACAAAGGAATCCAGCACTGTTTTTATGCTTATTTTCAAATTTCTTCCTCAGGTTTTTCTAAAGTGAATCATCGCCCCCCTGTGGTAGAATGGAGAATTCTTTTTCCTTAGAAAAATATTATACAAAAATCTTAACACTTGTTTATTTGCTTCTTAACTACTGAAAGGGTCCAAAATATTTCAAAAGTCAGTCTATTCTATTTGATATGACATCTTTTTGCCTATGAAAAACCTTCTATAGGGTGATAAAAGCTTGTTTACATTTAGATTTTCCTAGAAGTTACCCAAAGCATTTGAAAAGTCATAACACTGATTTTGAAGTCAAGAACACCTGTGTTAATATACTGCCTCTGGCATTTATTACCTCTCTGTCCTTAGGGTAAGCTATTTAACCTTCTTGATCCTCAGTGAAGGTACCAATAAAATAATGGAGTTGTATTGGATAGATTATAAAGTCCCATCCAACTCTGTATCATTAATGCTGTAAAATAAAATTCTTTTCCCAGTACTTTTTCTAAGGTCAAACTCTAAAGTAAAAGATTCTGAGGATTTGTCCAGCTCCAGGTGTTACTCTAGCATCAAAGGTCTTTTATTAAACATTGCTTGTAGTTAGTGGACAGAATCTTGTATATCTTTCTGTAGTTTCTGAAGATGTCTGCTTTGATGTAATTGAGTCGATAAATTCTGAAAGATATAAGATAATGAGAAGCCTAACTTACATCTTTCATATTATTTGTTGAAAACATTTGAAGTATTAAATTGAAGATTGTATTATCTTTCAAAAAATCAAGTATTTTTTGTAACTTAATATTCTTCTATTTTCATAAAAGAATTTTTTTTAAAAAAGATGAAACTATTTAAAATAAGCTAGTCCTATTAACCAAAAGCAGCAGACAACATTCTTAGCAAAACATTCTATGTACAGTAGACTGAATGACCTCTTATACATTTCTCAGAAATAATTATTTTAAACATATCATATCCCAAACTTTCTTAACATGTCATAGCCACCAATTCAACTATTGAAATAGTCTTCTTAATTACGATTTCTTCCTTGCCTCTTAATCATCCACATGACCACCAAATTGATGTTCCAGACCTTAGCATCTTCATACTCTTGAAAGCTCAGTAGCTCCCTATTGTCTCTAGGTCAAAATATAAACAACGCTTTGCAGTCAACTAACTTTTTCAGGAAGATTTTATTTTATTCCCTCTTACGAACTTTAAATTCTAGTCAAACAGACATTCTTACTGTTCCTAGCACATGGAACTCTAGATTTTACTTTAGTACCTATTTATAGAAAACTACCTTTTTTGTCTGTAATCTTCTTTCTTGGATTCCAGGACTCTTTTCGGAGACTCAGCTTTGGTACCATTTGTAGCTGAGGTTTTTCCTGATCCTTTCATTTGTTAGTGTTCCCCCACATTTTCTCCCTTCCCAATTATTTCATATTTGATTTATACCTTCTGTTCATTTTATAATTATTATGTAGGTATATTTGTCTCTTTAGTATTAATAGCAATAAGCTTGATTTTAATTTTTTTCCTTCAGTGTTAGCAATACCTTGTACTTAGATACTTAGACATATATTTGATGAATTCTTATTGAACCGAATCAATTTCTAACCTTCTTTGAAGGTGAAACAAACATAAGTTGCCACTTTCTCTCTTTGGTATGTCATTTTTGTGTGATTTAATAGATTTTTTTTACCCCTGAGAAGAAATTGAAAAATAGAAGAAAAATGACTACTGAGTATTATTAGACAGCTTAAAATATAACAACAAAGGCAAATAATAAGCTCAGTACTAGGATGAAGAATAGTAGACCTACAAGCATGCCTTTATAGAATGCTGTACAATGCACTAAACACTTTATGAACTATAGAGTCAAATTCAATAGGAATTTGGGACTAGAAATAGAAATATGGAAATGACAGTCCATGTCCTCAAACTTATATGTTATATATATCTACGTTTGTATATAGGTACATATGTAATTACATAGTACATATTTGGGTGGAATACAAAATGTGTGCAGAGTACATACAGAGTAGACTATTGGGATAATAGTAATTGGAAAGAATGACCTTTGTAGGCTTCCTGTAGATGGACTTGAGTTGATTCTCTGAGGTGGAATATAAATTGAGAGTTGGAGAGGAACTCTTCTACATGATGCAAAAATCTAACTTAGTCCTTAAAATAATTCTGTGAAGTAGGTATTATTACATATTTACATAAAATTACATTTTATATAAAACATTTTACAGGTGAGTAAACTAAGACTAGGGAGGCTAAGACTACCATTCTTAACCTTCATTTCTTTCATAGCTGCTTTAGACAAGGAATGGGTATTGTCCCAGTCAAACTGAGACCTGATTAAGGCCTTAGCCCAAAAAGACTAAGGTCTCTCACTGCATCCAGGGTCATCTCAAGTCACTCTGATCCATATCTGGTCACTTGACCCAGATGGCTCTAGAGAAGCAAGTGAGACTGATGACTATGCACAACCCTCCCTCACTTAAATCCAGTTCTCTTGCATGTAGTGCATCATCTCCCTGATGCCATGGTCTTTTTCATGAAAGAAGGAAAAACACCATCACTACCACCACCACCACCAACAGCAACAACCTTTCTTAATAGCCCAAGATGGTGTTAGCTGTACTGGTGGCTTCATAACATTGATATTTCTTTGAGCTCTCTGATAGTTTGAAGATAATTTCCTGTCTAATGAAATCTTCCTCTTGCTATACTTTTTAAAGTTGATTCTTGAACTTAAGTGTAAAACCTTTATATTATTCTCTATTGAATTTCAGGCTATTAGATTCAGTTGGGGCAGCTAGATGGCACAGTGAATAGAGCACCAGTCTAGTTCAAATTTGACCTCAGACACATACTAGCTATGTAATTCTGGGCAAGTCACTTAACTTGGTTTGTCCCAGGAAAATGAGCTGGAGAAGAAAAATGGCAAATCACTCTAGGATCTTTGCCACAAAAAAACTCAGAAAAGTCATATCTGAATGAAAGTATCTGAATACTTTAGCCTATCAAGACCTTTTTGGAGCTAATTCTGTCTTCTCATAATGGCCTTCGCTGCAAATTTTGTGTCTGTTTTTATGAGTAAGACATTTATGTCTTTAAGACATTGATATAAATATTTAAAATCACAGAGAAAAGTAAAGGCAAGCAGTCCACTGGAAATATACCTATCAGGTTGCTATAGTAATATTTCTGTGCCTTAATTTGGTCATTGAGCATGTTATGAGTTGCATTATTCATCTTAGTCCACGGTTTTACAAAAATTATATAAGTTAAATTATTGTTTCTCAAAAATATAGGTAAATATTATATCATTATATCTATTAGTTTAGGAACTGTAAAAACAAAACAAAATATAAACAAAGAAGGTAAAGTTAGTCTGGCATGACCTATAATTGATGAAGTCATGTTGGCACATTCTAGTCATTACTTTCTTTTCTAGAAATTCATTGCCCACCTCTTTAAAAATTTCATTTTAGAATTTCCCTAGGAATCCCAACTCAAATTCACAGTGGCCTATCTCTTACCTTTAAAAAATAATATAAATTTCTTATATCTTTTTTCTAATCATATAGTACCTCTCCAAATTTCTGCCATCTTTCACATATAGCTGGGGGGGGGCGGTTCAGCAGTCATTTCTGTCATTTTTTTTCGCTATCCAAGGTGCCAGTTCATGTAGTGTAGTATCTTGAATTCATCAAAGGCAACTTGGTGAGATTTATTTCATTACTCATTTTGCTATCAACTCCCTATTAGTCATTTTTTGTCCTATCATTTTCAATGAGAACATCTCTGCTTTATTTCTGTAAGTTATCAATGTTTCCACTCCAGTAAAAGTCTATTTCCTTCTTTTATTTCAATTAATAAGCATTTATTTTCTCTCCCATCTCTCCATACCTCATTAAAAAATTAAAATACTTTCAACAAATATATGCATAGTCAATCAAAACAAATTCTATTTGACTATCCAAAAATGTGAATTTCCTTCTGTTTCTTAAGTCTTTCATCCCTTTGTCAAGAAGGTAGTTAGCTTTCTTCATCTTTGGCTCTCTAGAATCATGATTTGTTGCCACATAATACAGTGTTCTTAAGTCTATCAAAATTATTTTTACAGTGATCTCATTGTGTAAATCATCTTCTTGGTTCTCCTCATTATATTCTGTATCAGTTAATGCAAGTCTTCCCAGGTTTTTCCAAATTGATCTATTTTGTCATTTCTAATATCCCTGTAGGTATCATTTTAGCTTTTAGTTCTTTGCTACTCTAAAGAGAGCTGCTACAAATGTTTTTCTACATATGGATTCTTTCCTTCTTTCTTTGATTTTTTTAGAGATATACACTTAATAGTTCCTCTCCCTTCTTTAAATTTAAGGCAAAAGAAAAAAGAAAAATTCTCAGCCTTAAGCTTTCCTCATCAGTTTCAGTTTAGAATGCCTGAAAATAGGACTATTCCATGATGGTATATAGTGTATATAGTATATTTAGTGTATAGTCTGCTATGTATATTCTCTTTTGCCTTCTCATTGCTTCCCTGTTTTGTAGATTTCCTTTTATAAAAAATTGTTTGTGGGTGAATAATCTATGCATTCACATTAGTCTTTTCAGTCAGTTCCTGTTTTTCTCATTTTAACTGCTTCAGAATATTCTTATTTTCACTTCCCCCCCACCAGAGTAACTTCTTTTGTGAAATTTTAGTCAATGTCATCATTTCATTGAATCACCTGAAATCTGCTGTTTCGAGGTTACATGTCAGATGTTAGTTATCTTTCTTCTCCTCTTTTACAAACTTTAGGTAAGAGTAGTTTACTTCCCCAAGTTACGTGTCTCTATCACTTCCATTCCAGCCACTAGTTTCTGTTTTTCCATGAGAATAAACTCCAGTATAAACTATTCCTTTATTGTTTCATGTACCTTTTGAAAGATGAAACTGTCATATAAAAATATCAAGGAAAATAACTTTTTTGAATTGTCAGTTTCAGTTATAAATGCTTATAAAAGTGTTTTTGGGGGAAGACCAGATTCTCCCCCAACCTGATTTCCATGCCTTTGTTCCAAACTTTTTTCTTAACTCTTTTTCATTTTTTCTAATTACTCTATATTGTATTCCTTTGATGAAATCACTTCTTTTTCTCCCTCCATTGGTTTATCTTCAACTGTGTTATTCTCAGAACATACATACAGTCCCCCCTTTTTAGGAGAAACTAATCTTGTTTGTTTTAGCGCCAATTGTTCAGTTGCCTTTTACCTTCTGTGTGATGTTTTTTCACTCCATCCTTTTGAGAAGCCTCAGTTTCTCCCTGTCATTTCAGCCTTAAATTCTTCTCTGTTTCACTGTTTCATATTATTTGCCTTTTTTTCTACTTACTTGCCAATTTCCTTATCTGTGAATCCTTTTCCCTAGGTCTTTCCCCCTTTAATTCTCTGTGCCTTCTACTTAGATTCTTCTCACAGAATTTGAAGATTTGATAACCCCCTTTCTCAAACCCTCTCCATTTCTCCCTCTCCCTTATTCTCCCTTTCCCCCTCTTTCTACTTTTCTCCCCTCTTTCTACCTTCCCCCTCCCTTTCTCTCCTCTTTCTTCTCTCTCTCTCTCTTTCACTCACACATACACAAACATGTTAATGGGAAGAGGGGACATTAATAAGTAAAAGAAACAGGAAAGTTTTCTGGTAGGTAATGACCCTTGAACTAAACTTTTAAGAAATCTTGACATTTCAGGAAGTTGAGGTAAGGAGACATTTTCCCAAGGAAGGGGGAAAGTCTGTGCAGCAAGGCAAATGGGGAGGATATGGGATCATGTATGAGATCATATATGAGAATACAAGTAGGTTAGGTTGTCTGAAATATTATGTGTGTGGTGGTGGTATGTGTATGGAAGAATGATTATAACCATCAACCTGAAAAAATGTGTAGGAAGGATTGTAAATGTTTTGTATTTTATTCTGGGGGTAATGTGGAAACACCAAGTCTCTTAATCCAAGGAAGGGTGAGTGGCATGGTTAAATCTGGGCTTTAGAAATGCCAATATGGCAACTGGCTTAAGTTTATATATAACTCTGACGCAGGAAAATCCTGAACTCAAAAATATTTGATATAAGATATTAATATTCTGACATACAGGCAGCATATTATTCAGGGATATTTATCAAACTGACAGAGAAACAAGAAATCAAATTAATAAAACTTTTTCCTGATAAAAATATCATGGGCCAATGAGCTATCAAACTAGACTTTTACTACTGTCCATACAAGGTGATTCTGAAGCATTCAGGATTAGCAGAAACACTTGAAGTTATTTTCACAGTCTTTGGTGAGTCTTTCTGAACACAACAGATTTTTATGTGTACTACATGGAATCACATTTTTATATTTGAATATTACTACTACCATATGTCTTTGGTATATCAGAAAGGGAAAACTCAAACATTAATATTCCTTGTTTTTATTGTTTTATTAAAGTTTAGGTTTTTCCTCCTTAAAATACAAGTTTATGCAAACCTTGATATTGCCTGGGGGAAGTGAGAGTACAAGCAATTTTATAGAGTTTATTTGTAGTTATTTTTACATTTTTTCTCAGGATCTTTGTGTCTTTGGGGCAGTAGAAATCACCTCCCAAAGACCACAAAATAGGTTCCCTTAATTGTAGCCTAATACTATTCAAATCCTGATTAACCATCTTAACTCCTTGGTGCTGGTAATAAATCAATGAAAATTGATTCTAAGTAAAGGGAGGTGAATTGGAAATGAGCTCTCTAGGGAAGATTTTCAGAGTTACAAATTGGGCTTCAGGTTCTCTACTAATAGTTGAAACTAGCACCATACAAATTATAGGAATTATCCTTGCTATAAAGAGATTTTATTTCCTTTTCCTATGGAAGTACTCCTGGGTAGAAGTTGAAACATTGTGTTTTTATTAACTACTTAAGTCAGGTATCTGCTGTGATGTGAATAGCTGGATAGAAATATGGAATAGTTTCCTTGTTATGCAATATTACATTTATCACAATCTGTTATTTTGATAAGAAGAAAAATATATCAAAATAATAAAGACTGAGCAAATAGTTGAACTCTGAACCCTTTTCAGTTAGTTTTTAATATAACATGATTTAGAGGTGTTGCTAGTTAAAAGTAAATTTTCTTCTACCAAATTTTCAGGAAACTGTGAAAAAAAATTGTCACTGTTGAATGGCATCAATAAACTAAATTCCAGATAGAGAACTTAATATTGATAGAATAAATATTTTTGCATAATGATGTTGTTTAATTTTCATATCTTCTCCAGTTCGCTATTCAAAGGAGTTCCTAGCTTCATAAATTCATTACTAAAAACTCTCTTCTAATGAGATATAATAAAATGGAAACAGTGAGATTATCCTTTTTTAAACTTGGGCGGCTTTCCCTGTAAGATAAAATATAGAACTAAGGAGACTTGGTAAAACTCTTGTAATTGAAACCATTTTCTCTTAAATATGCCATTTCGTGTTAAGTATTTCATCTCTCTGACCTTATTAGGTGTGTCTCGTCATTAGATATAGTGTTACTAAATAGTTGTAACTTTTAAGGCTGCTTTGATTAATGATCGGTTAGACTGAGGTTTCATTGGGTAGGATTAACTAGATTTAAAGATGGCAAAATGCCATTTGTGACATTAATGCCAGACTTTAATGAAAAGCAGAAGTTAACTCCAAGGACCCTTATAATTTAATATGGGAACACAATCATGTTCTCATTATTTTAATGTAGTGTCATATAAAAAAGAAATAAGTTACTTTTTCTCTTTTTGTGGCCATTGTGTTTATTCTGGGCAATAGTTCATTTATTTCAAATTATGAAGCACAGAATTAGATTAGGGTTATCTGACAAAGTTTGTGACTCTTTATGAAACTGATTTTTTGGCCATAAAGTAAAAACATTTTTCCTCAGTTTAAAAATTGTTTTTTAAAGCAAAATAGGAAATACCAGTTCTGATTCGATCCAAAGAAAAGAGTAAATTTCTCCATCTTGGAGATACTTTAACTCTTGCTGGCTAATGGAGTACTATAAACAATCTTTTCCAAAGAACAGAATGAAGGATTTTTATAGGGCCCTAAAGGAATTAATGTACATTCTCAATATAGCATCTGACCCATTCATTTTCAAATTGACTCCTTTGTACTTTGTATTGTATAACTCATCTGAACTTCCCATGTTCCTAAGGTTTTTATTAACTTCCCAATAAACCAAGGGATTTGACATTAGGAGAAGACCTTCTCCTTGGTCTATATTCCTCTTGTGTCAAGTGAGAATGAATCACAAAAATAAGAAAAATCATTTACCTTTTGAGAACCTAGATTTTCTTCTTTGTTTAGGACTATTAAACTAAGATTCACTGAGATGTGAATGGAGAATTTTCACTCTTTGGCTGTGTTCTATCTTTTCTAGAAGTAAATGATCTTGTAGAGGTGAATGGGAACTTGATAGGCCATTTAGATTTTTAATCCATTTTATAAGCTAATAAATTGGGGGCCATGGATGTAAAGTGACTTGCCCAAGACCATACACCTAATTAGAGTCTTCCTAGACCTTGTGTCTCCTGATTATTAGGATGCTCTTAGAATGCATGCTCCTGGGGCAGCTAGGTGGTTCAGTGGATAGAGCACTGGCCCTGTAGTCAGGAGGACCTGAGTTCAAATCTACATTTAGTCACTTAATAATTACCTAGATGTGTAACTTAACCCCATTGCCTAGCAAAACCAAAAGTAAACAAATAGCTGTAAGCTCCTTGAGGATATTTTTGTTTTTTCATCCCTTACACTTAGCATATTACTTCACCCATGGTAGTCTTATTGAATATATGTTACTATTCCCTAATTTATTTTATAAGAGACGAAATAAGATTTAACCACTTAGGTTGTCTGCATAACATGCTTTTCAGAATTTCCTAATTATCTACATTGAATTTGTTAGCCATGTTTCTAAACAGGTTAACTTACTTAAAGATCTTAGAATGACAGTACCTTTGCATTAGAAAGGTCTATGGGAATCATCCAGTTCACCCTGTCCTTGAACAAATTGTAATACATCAAATAAGTGATCTTTTAGTCTATATTTGAAGATCTCTAAGGAGCAAAGATGTCTACCTTCTGTGAAACCTACCTGGCCTAAGAGGCAGCTAGGGCACACAATGCAAAAACTGTTTTGACTCGAGAGTAATGAAAACTGAACATCCTGTCTCAGACCTAGGTTAGCTTTGTGAACCCAGGGAAGTTACTTAATCTCTCTCAATCTCCATTTCCTCATATCTAAAAGGAAGAAATCTCACAGTGTCATTAGAATCAAATAAAGTAACTTTTATAAAGCATTTTTATAAATATTAAATATATAGTGCTACATGAATGCTGCTGATGTTGTTTGTCCTTGGTTCTCAAAGAAGATCATGCTATCAGGGAGGTGATACCATGACATGCATATGAATTGAATTTGAGGGAGGAGGTGCTGTTCTAAGTCACCAGTCTCACTTTTCCCTCCAGAGACAGATATCAATCAGGATACTGGGGATAGCAAGTGGAAGTGAGGCAGTTATGGTTAAGTGACTTGCTTAAAGTCACACAGTTAGTAAGTATCTGAGAACAGATTTGAACAAAGTCCTTCCTGACTTCAAGACCAGTGGTCTACCCACTGTGCAATCTGGCTGCCCCCTCCGCTAGTTATGACAATCATTATCTTCGTTATTATCATGATGATGATGATGATGATGACGAGTCATAGTTGCCAAGAATAAAGTGGTGATAATTCCACTATATTTTTCCAATGTCAGACCTCATGAGGAGTATTGTGTTTGTTTCTAGGCACCAGTGTTTGAGAAGAATATTGATAAACCATTAAGTTTATCTTCCAAAGGAGGCAGATAATAAAGGACTTTGTTATATTTGTTGAAGAAACTAGGAATATTTAGCTGATGAAGTCTCAAGGGGAAATAACTATCTTCAAGTATATGAAGACCCATCATAGAAAGTGATAAGGAGTGAAGGAAAATGATTAGACTTTTTTTATGTTTGACATCAGAGAGCACAACCAAAAACAATAGATAAAAGTTTCAAAGAAGCCAATTTAGTCTTGATATAAGAAAGGTTTTTCTAACATTTAGAAAGAGCAAAAAGTCTGCTTTTGAAGTTCCACTTTCTGGGATGTCCTCAAGCAGAAACTGGATAATTACTTGTTGAGTATGTGATCCTGAGGCTTTGTTTTGTTTGTAAGCTGGACAAAGTTAGGGTATAGTGTGGACAGCGTGCTGAGCTTGGAAGTCATGAACTCATTCTCCTGAATTCAAATATGATCTTAGATGGTAGCTGTGTGTGACTCTGGGCAAGTCACTCAAATCAGTCTTTCTTTTTTCAATGGTTTGAGTGACTTTCACTGGTTTGGTTTTTCACTGGAGAAGGAAATAATAAACCCCTCCAGATTCTTTGTCAGGTAAATCCCAAATGGGGTAACAAAGTGTCAAATACGACTGAAAGAACTGAACAACATAAGTTGAACTAGATGACCAATGAGGTCCTTTTAACAACTCTTAAATTCATGATTCCATGACTTGGGTGAGTTCTACTTTTAGAGGAAATTTCTGCTTATGTAGAGAAATATGCCAGAGGTGGAATATTGCAGAAGAAATTGGGAGAAAGATCTCAGAAATCTCTAGCCAAAATAACAATGACTATTTTTCACCTACTCAGGCTTTAGAGTTCTTTAGTGGCTGGCAGTACTGAATAGAACAGAGAAGCTTCTGGAATCAGTTTTTAAAAGGTGTTAATTTTGTTGATTTTGTTTATTCTTTTTATCCCACTCAAAGATCCAATTCACACACATTTCATGCTGTCAACCTTCCCAATGTCATGGTCTTCTTTGAGAATGAAAGACAAAGAGCTTCCTTTGCATCTGGTACTCTATTAAATCCTAGAGCTACCAAAAGAGCTCCCAGTCTCCTGAGGGACACAACATGCCATGTAGACAACCAATGTGTAGACAAATATACAAGATAATTTGAAATAATCAAAGAGGAAAGAAGTATTGAAGTTAAAGAAGATTAGGGAAAGTTTCTTGCAACTGGTGAGATTTTAACTGAGAAAGCTTGAGAATCTAGTAGGCACAGATCAGAAATGAAAGCTCTAGGAATCCAGAAATAGCTAATGAAAATGTTGCATATATGTTGTGTTTTCATCAAGGATTTAATGCCTTTTCTTCGATTCCTGGGGAGATTAGACTCAACTAGAGGGTATAAGAAATCCTAAAACTACTCTCCTGTTAATAATAGTAAAGTTCACTTAAAGAATTTAAGAGCTGCAGGTCAAGAAGAATAAAACATAGCACAAAAAAAAAAAGAAGAAGAAGAATAGTTAAACAAAGTATCTAAGAAAAGGCCCCAAAGCAAAACTAACCTCACTTTTAGGCTTCTGTATTTTCCTTGAGCAGCCTGGCTGAGAAGAAGAGATCCTCCTAGCCACTGATTTAAGAAAGCTTCTTAAGGTTTGAGAAGACTTATAGAGAGCTTCTCACCTGTTGGCTAAGAATTCTGAAGTGAATTTTATTGGTGTTAGCTGAGAAGATTGATTAAGGAATGCTGTTAATGTGCAATTCCTCCCTGTAGGGAATGATTTCCTAAGCCCATCCTCTCTGATAAATGGAGGACAATTTCCAGCAACAATGAAGGGAACCTCTTCTAAAGAGGGTAGCTAAAGGAGCATGCCGACAGAGTCAGATGAAAGAGTCCCTTAGACCACAGTACTTGCCAACCAGCCCTAGGAAATGGTGAATGTGACTAAAAACAGGGTCAAAGAGTTGTAACCAAAACATAGCATCCCTGAGTTTTGTACAAAATATTAAGTAACTCTGAAAAGAGCCAGAGTTGACCACCAACTTAAGAGAAGTAGAAAGTAAAACTTAAAAGGGCTGTTGGTACAGAGCAGCTTTGCAGCAGCAGAGGGATAAGTTGTCCTTTCATACATGCTCTGCTAATATATAGTACCTGCATGTAGGTATTCTAGTCACGTGTGTTCCCTATTCATGCTCCTTATAAATGGCCTCTCCTCCCCACTGAGTTCTTCATTTATAAATCATGCATATCTATATAGTTGTAAGGAAGAAAGCTTAAAGTACATAGGGGAATATTGCTTAGAGTTTTAACTAATTTATTTTTGAAAGTTTGTTATAAAAATTGTATCTTATGACTGAGTACTAAAAATGTAATACATAATATAAAATGTAATACATAAGTTTCTCCATGGTTTGGAGAAAATTATTATCTTCAAAATATTCAGAATTTAAAGCAGCTAATTGGGCACTTAGAGTAAAAAATATTAGGGAAGGGAGAAGAGTGGTTATTTATATTAAGCTAAATTTGCCTTTGCAAACCCTCCCAATTCCCTCTGACTTTATCTCTAATTCATTCCTCTTGGTTCTTTCCTCTAGGGGCAAGGAGAGGCAGACAAATCTTTCTTTCATGTGAAAAACCTTTAAGTACTGAAGTTGCTTATTAAGGACCTATTAAATATTTCTATTTAAACTAAACATTTCCAATTGCCAGTTCTTACTGAGTTTAAAGTTGCAGAATTTCAAGGCTCATTACTATGGTTGCCTTCCTCTGGGTATTCTTGCTAGCTTAGCAATGTCTTTCTCAAAATATACCCCAAATTGATCACAATACTCCAGAATGTGATCCGATCAGAGTATAAGGGTAGAGCAGAATTATCAATTTGCTAGTCTTGTATTTCTTCTCCTTCCCTCCCCCCCCTCTCTCTATATATATACACATATATGTGTGTGTGTGTGTGTGTGTGTGTGTGTGTGTGTGTATATATATATATATATATATATATATATATATATATATATATTTATCCCCTCTCTTTCTTTTTTTTCCTCCTCTGTCCCCCTCAATGGATAGGATGGGCTTAGGATCAGTAAAACCTGAGTTCAATTCTAGCTGCAGACACTTAACAGCTGTTTGACTCTGAGTAAGTGACTACTATTACTTTGTCAAAGATAGTCCCAGGCTTGCTTTCAGCTTTTTGTTTATGAATGGAATTTGTGTCAAGACTCCAGAACTCAAGGTTATTGAACTTTATTCCTTTTATTCAAATTATTTATTTATTTTTGTTCATCCCTTGCTGAGTGTAATTCCTTTATTTGTCACCAAATAATAAATTAATTGTCAGAGCAACTACTTAACTTTATGCCATATCTCATTGAGAGGGAATGTTTTTCCCTTCTGTAATTCCAAGTTCTTAAGTAACCTGAAATTAGTTCATGACTAGTTGACTTCCTGCTATCTTCTTGATGATGCTTTGCAATGTGATATCTCTCGTGTTAAAGCAGCCTAAGCACTTACATATTTAAAAGAAAAGAACGTTAACATTTTGGTATTCAAGATCAAAATACTGAAGTCTCTTTGGATTGTGTATAAAATTACTTTTCCAAAATATCACAGAAAACTTGGGCCAGAAGTGAAATCAGAACTCAACACTTTTTTTACATCATCGTCATTGTCATCATCAAAAGAAATGACCTATATACCTATCTAATCATTTTCTTGTTTGGATTTGAGGGAGGAAGAAGGCTGTGAACTTATAAAATATTTGCTTGTCATCCTTTTTTTTAATTGAAGTATGGATCAAGAATAAAACCATGGGGGCGGCTAGGTGGCGTAGTGGATAAAGCACCGGCCTTGAAGTCAGGAGTACCTGGGTTCAAATCCGGTCTACCTAGCTGTGTGGCCTTGGGCAAGCCACTTAACCCCGTTTACCTTGCAAAAAAAAAGAATAAAACCATGGACATGATTGGAGGACTGTAATGCTAAAGCTGGTGGGGGGTGGGGAGGTTGGGAGAAGGTTAAATACATATTTTACTGTCCTCAGAATCAGGCAGAGTTCAACTGCTTCCTCTGCCATATAAAGAGTGTAACCCTAGACAATATCTCAGGTAGCTCTCTAAAAGTAATTTGGAGAGTAGGTACCAATGGGAAATAGTGGAGAGAATTTTCTCCCTGAGACTTCCCTCCAATGAAATGAATTATTTAAATCACAGATCTGACTTGGGGAAAAAAATTAAGACATAGAATTTTTGTGTGTATGGCATAATGATATTTTCAAAACTGAATGACCAATAAGAAATTTTTATTTTATCATTTCCCTTGAATAAAAAGACATTCATCTGTTCTAGACAGGACATTCAATTTTACAAATTATTATTACACTGCTTAATGTGAACAATTTTCTCTCCCCAGCTGTTTTTCCTCTATAGGTGATGCTTTCCAGATGGACGTTGTGCAAAACTCTAAATTGTTTGGATTTCTGTGAGAAAGCCTTCTCTAACTTTATCTCTTCATCTTCTTTCTCTCTCTCCTCCCCATCTTCCCCCCCCCCCCCATCCTCCATCCTCCCATCTCCTCTAGGGAAGAGAACTCCAAAGACGAAGGACAAGAAGAACAAGAAGAAGAAAAGGAAGTTAATAGAAAGAGTGCAGGAGCAACACAGCGTCTTCCTTGCCACAGACAGAGCAAACCAATAAAAAAGAACAGTTTTTATTTTTCTTTTCTCTTTTATTTTTGGTGGGTTTTTGTTTTGTTTAGTTTTGTTTTGCAGAAATGCACAAAGCCACTCTCTCCGCTCAGCTCCTGCGCACCGGGGCACCGCCTTTCTGTTGCTTTGACAGTATTGGTTGCAAGAAACCTGTGAAAATGAGAGAAACCCACAAGTTTGGAGAGGTGGGGGTGGGGTGGGGGTGTTATTTATACTTTAATTTGAAGTGGGAGCCTGCGGAGACAGGAGCACACTGAGGTGCGTAGTGAGAGCAGGTGCAGGAGAAGCCAGATGTGAAGACGCTCTCACTCATTCCGTGTCTGGAGGGCGCCAGCCCGGGGCCAGGCAGCATGGAAGTTAAGTCCCCAGGGCAGTGGGCTGCGGAGCACCGACCCACACCTAGACAGACAATGAACTTGTGCATATTTATGTGAAAGAAGATACTTGGAGGTAGAAGTGCTATTTCATTTATGACCTTTGTTTTTTTGCATCTTGTGCATTTTCCAGAGGTAAATGTATATGAATATCTACTTAGTGTTAACCTATGTTGTTCTCAGCATCTGTTACCTTGAAACACCTTGTGTAGTAGAACTGCTGCTTTAAGCTGATGATAAGCTCCAGGAATTCCTGCCTGGTTTTGGGGCGTTCAGATGTGTACATATTATGCTGAGTCTAATATCTACTTAATTACTGTATATTTATGCTTTCTTATGTGTAACAAAATATACCTGCTTAATGTTCTGTCATTTCATTCCTACTGATTTCTATATGCATTCTCTAACAAGTACTTTCTTTTTCTTCCCCTTTCTATGTTTTGTTGCTCCTTGAAACAGTTTCGGGGTCTTATTTCTCATCAGAAGGCTAGGATCAACTGGTGTGTTGTCAAATGACCAGTATCAAGGATTTTCAGCTTGTGCCCATTAAATAGTGCTCAGGCATCTGGCAATCACAGGCGAAAAACCCAGAGTTATTTTTCCCCTTAAGGAACCTCTTTTCACGTTTTAAGGCTGTTATGACTTCTTTATGAAATGCAATTGAAGCATAGGAAACTGCATGCACTAGCTCCAATTTCCAAACATGCAACTTCACAGATAAAGACAGGTGGGGGAATGGGGAAACACTTTTTTCTTTCTTAATTCCTTCCTTTTTTTCCTTTCCTTGCAGAAATAATCTTAGGCCTGCAACAAGGTACTTTTATGGTTAACTCAAGTCACCAAAACAGGCCTTTAAAGTTATCATCCTCAGACCACCAGTGAAATTTGGGGACAATGGCTATCTAAGTGTTGACCCTGCTGGTCAGGTCGCAAATCCTAGCAAGTTTTGGGGAAGCTGAATGTGTCATTTCAAACCTGGAACTCAGAGAAACTCTTATCAGGAGAATCTCTGAGCTATTATTGTTAAGGTAATTGAATGCTCAGTTGGTTGTGGATTTTTTTTTTTTGTTCAGACTTTAGAAATAATAGCGTCCCCCCATCCTAACCTGAAGTAGAAGATCAGAACATAAATGGAACATTTGCAAATATTGAAGAAAACCTAAAGAAGGGCACCGCTGTTCTCTCCCCAGACCCTCACCTTTGTATTGGCAAAACTACCTCTTTAGAATTTACAAACTATTCAATGTGGGGTTTTTGTTGTTGTTGTTGTTTCTGTTATATATCGAATAACTCTGAAATAACACCTTACCGATAGGATAAGAATAAATATAATATCCATCCTTAAGTATCACAGAATATTATTGCTGTGAGATAAGCCATATATGAATGTTGTATAAAACTTTAGGATATTCCTCAAATCCTAAGGTCCTCACTTCCTTTCACATTTATTTAGTGTATGTTCCTGTTTAGTGGTAGGGGAGGAAACACCCATAAACTTGGCAGTGCTTCATTGTTAATGAGACTAATAATTGTTCTGTTTTTGGGATGTTCTTTTGTGCATTAAATCACTTCAAAAATACCACTGTGAAGGCGTTTTTTTTTTCAGTAAAATGTTTGGAGATGGACATTGAAATGTGAGAAAGAAATACAGAGAACTATTTTTTTTGTTAAAATAACACAATATGGGCCATTGGGGATTGATAAAAGATTTTTTATCCAAAGCATTGTTTTTTTCTTACTGAGTGGAGGTTGACATAGAATCATAATTTATTACACTTGAGAACCATGCTTTTAGGAATTTGTCACCAGGATGTTAGTTTGACTTTGAAGGGTTGTGTAGAGGATAGTGCTATACAACTCTCATACTTTGAGTTGCACAGAAGTTAAGAAATTAGTATTAAAATAGAATATTTCTTGAATTTCCTATACCAGTAAAATTACAGTTTCAATCCATATCTTATCTATTATCTAAAATGATCCAAAGAATAAGTTTTCAAAATTGTGAATTTCTCTAACAGCATATACCCATGTGTGTAAACATATAAAACTAAATATTTATGTTAAATAGTAAATATAAGGAAAATAATAACAAAAATAAGCCTTTATATAGCTTTAAAGTTTCAGGTGCATCCTTACCAGCAGTCTGTAAAGCAGATCCTACTGTTAGCTCCATTTTATGGGTACAGGAACTGAGACCATGCTGTGGATTGATTTGACCAGTCACATAACTAATTAACCATATGAGACATACTTCAATCTCAGGTCTTCCTAACTCTCAAGACTGGCACTCTATCCACTGTATCTTCAACATGTTGTTTTTGGTAAAGCAGTTTCCCTCTAAAGTCAGTCATATTCACAAAATAATTTATCTTTACTAGGCTTCTCAAATATTCATTTCAGTTAATGTTATTACTGTATCATTTAAAATTCAGCAAAAATCAGATGGAACTTATTAAAACTTGGTATCTAACCATGTCACATATTTCCTTGTTGAGTCATTTTTTTCATTCATGTCTGACTCTTCATGACCCCGTTTGGGGTTTTCTTGGCAAAGATACTGGAGTGGTTAACTATTTCCTTCTCTAGTTCATTTTACAAATGAGGAACTGAAGCAAACAGTGTTAAGTGACATGTCCAGGGTCACACAGCTAGCTAGTAAGTATCTTACATCTGATTTAAATGCAGGCCGATCAATCTTCCCGACTCCAGATAATGCTATAGCATTATTCATTTATTCATTGCATTATCTGTTACACTTCCCTCTATGGACTTCAAACTGAGAGTTGAATTAGTCTTTAAGGTCACATTCAGTTCTTCATCTATGATCTGATCCATATATGAATTTAGAAATGCCTAGATTATTTTTAGATGTAGCTACTACAGTGATATTGGGATTCACATTAAAAGGAAAGATTACATGGAAATTTTCATTTCTCATGTTAGCTGTCGTATAGATAAACTTAGCCATTCTACCAGACTTGGAAAAGAGGTCCTAGAGTTCATGGTATTGGGAAGTCTAAATCAGTGTGAAGGACCTCAGAAAAAAACGAGTTTTGTGAATAAATTTTCCCATTTTATTCTTTGTAACTAAAGTTTTTGTTTTTGAGGCACAAATAAAATAATTGGACACATGGACTTTGCATGTTTTATGAGAAACATCTGGAAGGAACTTCATGCTCAACCTCAACTATGTGGTCTCGTGCAGTAAGGATTGTATGTGACTATCCCAGTTCAATTGTTTTACTCTTAAGTCGGGTTCTGGGGTCCGAAGAGGAGGCAAACAAGAGAGGAGCAAGTGAGATCATATATGTGAGAGTGCCTTGTGAACTGTAAGCATATGTGAAGTATTACCAGTAATTAATAATAGAAATAAAACAATATCCTGGACACTTTGGAGCACCTATCATAATATCCATTTATTTAGTGGGTTCTTATGCAGCATGAAAAAAATAATCATACCTCAGAAAATATTGATTTAAGTTCTTGTCACTGAGGTTTTGTTCAAGACTTGCAGGTTAGAAAACTGAGTAAATTAATCAGATAATCAGATGAAATGTGTACTCAAGCATTTGTTATAGGCAAGGAAACAAGCTACTAGACAAAGAAGGACAAATAAAGATAGTTAAATTAGAATGCTTCTTGAGCATTCTTTTCAAGGAACAATATACAAAAAGGTTGATCATAAATACAAAATCATTTCAGAGGGCTTGGTGTAAGGAGCACTTTGAATCTGAGGAAGTTCACAAAAGGCCTTTTATAGAAGGCCATGCCTAGGCTAGACAGATAATGAAGGAAGCAATATTTGATTGCTATAGCATGCAATGGTCACATCCTAGAGAACAGTTTCTGCAGATGGTTTAAATTAGATTTGGGGTAACCAATAGGTTTCAAACCTATCAGTGATTTAGGGGATGTCTGCTCCAAGCGTGTGAAGATTTCCTGTAATGAAATGGGAATAATTTGGAGATGAGAATAATTTGTTGCAATGACCATGAAAGCAATTGAAACAAGTCCTATGGAGTATTGAGAGTTTGGTCAGAAGTTGAAGATTCTGAGATCATCTACTGCATCCAGGCCACTGCTGGTCATCCTCACTTTTGTCTTTCTACTGGACTTTGATGACACTTGAAGAGAGTGAGACTGATGTCTTTGTGCAGTTCTACCTCACTTAAATCCATTTTATTTGCAAGTCAAAAAACATCAGCCAGTGATGTCATTGGTCCTTTGGACAAACTACAAAAAGACTGGGCTAAAATTCAAAGGAAGTTAGTAATTCTAGGGGTGGGGATTCCAGGGTTGATGAGGGTGGCTGTATCTCCAGAAATCTGAGCTAGGGGATGGAATGCTGTAAAAAGAAGAGCAAGAAGTCTAATTTTGTTGAATCTTAAAAGAGGAGGACTGTTTAAGGTAGTCTGGATACAAACTGTGAAGGGCTTTGACAAAGGTGTTTTGATTTTTATCTTAGAGACAATAGAGGGTCACTTCTTGAACTAGGGAGACATTTGATCAGAGTGGATTATTACTTTGATAGCAGGATGGATGATGATGGATTATTGAGAAGAGGCCAGTTAGAAGGTTGCTTCAATAGTCCAGGTGAGAAGTAGTGAGGTCCTGAGCTAGGATGATGACCATGTGAGCTGAGAGAAATTTAGCAGTGAGAGATTGTTATAGTTTTTCTGTAAACATAGCAGATAAAGGATGAGAACAGCAACTGAAATTTTAAGAAGGAACTGACAGGCTAAAGTATTGAAAGGACAGAACCTCAGAAGGTGATGAATCTTGACTTTGTTATTTGAGATCTCAAAATAATAGAATTAAGGACCATTCCTTGCATCATGAACCCAAATCATTTGTGTAAACAGAAAACTACCACTTTTCACTGATAGAAGTGCAGGCTTTGTAATTAACTCACAAAGACATGAAGTGAATCTCACAGCTGATGGACCTCAGAGACCACTTTGTTCAACCTGTACCTGAGAAGGAATGAAATCCATAACACTTAATGAGAGGTCATCTAACTTTGCCTTGAAGTCCTCCATTACAGGACCTGTCTTCTTTTGCACAATGTTAGAAAAAAAAAAAAACTTTTCCTGACATCAATTCTAAACTTTATTTCTTGCAAAATTTGGCTTTTACTTCTTTACTCTCAACCATACTCTCACCAGGCATCTATGTGGTCCAATGGATAGAGTGCTGGGCCTGGAGGCAGTCAAATCCCTTAATCACATTTGCCTCAGTTTCCTCATCTGTAAAATGAGAAATGGAAATAGCAAATCACTTCAGTGTCTTTGCCAAGAAAACTCCAAATGGGGTCATGAAGAGTTGGATGTGGGAAACAACTGAACAAATACTCTAAACACTAGAAACCATCATCTAGAACACTTATGTCAACTAGGTGGTACAGTGGGTAGAACACTGGTCCTGGAATCAGGAAGATCAGAGTTAAAATTCCACTAAAGACACTAACTACCTTTGTAAACCTGGAAAGTCACATAGGCTGTCTGCTTCTCTTTTCTCAACTATAAAATGGGGGTAATAATAAATGGTACCTACCTCCCAGAGTTGTGAGGATAAAATGAGAGAATGCTTTGCTAAAAGTAGTTTCTTATCATTCTCCCTTTCAACCCCAGAAGGATGATTATTCTCTATTCTCTGCCACTTGTTTTAAAGAATCATCTTATAGCTCTACCCTTTCTCTGCCAATGTCACATAAGAATTCACATTTATAAAGGACTTTAAGACTTGCAAAATACTTCTTTCACAGAAATCTGTGAATTAGGCATCAAAAATTATTTCAGTGACAACTAGTTTTACTTCTTTATCAAACATCAGATCTAACACTTAAGCAAAAACCATTCCAAGTCCAATTCCAATGTGCTTTCCTCTACAGCATGATACCTAATAATTCCTGTCAAGTTCTGTCCCTGACTCTTCTCATAGGAAAAAATGCAAAGGATTCCACATGGGACTGGAAACATCTTCAAAAATGTTTAGTCCAATCTCATTTTCTATATGAAACTGGGACTCAAAGAGTCTCAGGAACTGAATGTGATGTTTAGAATTCAAATTTGTGTCCTCTGATTCAAAATACAGTGAATTTTTTCCCCCTATCACACCATTAAGACAGCCTTGTAAGTTGTGTTAACAGCCTCCAAATTCAACATTAAGCCCTAATTATGTGTTGAATTCTGTGGAGATTTTTTTTTTTATTTTTTAAATTGAATCTATGGTGGTGCAGTGGATAGAGTAAGGTCAAGAGTCAGTAAGATTCATCTTACTAAATTCAAATTTGGTCTCAGACATTTACTAAACCCTGGATTTGTTTGCCTCAGTATTGTCATCTGTTAAATGAACTAGGGACAGAAATATCAAACTGTTCTAGTTTTTTTTGCTAAGAAAACCCCAATTGGGATCACAAAGAATTGGACATGACTGAACAGCATTTCTCTTGATGTAGTTAACTCCTAGAGAGGAGTTACTTATATAAATGAGGATTTGTAACTGCATTCTGACTTCTACTGTTAAGTAGTTATCTGGGTCAGTGAAAGATTAATTGACTTATCCAGAGTCCTTCCACCAGTCCTGTATGTATAAGAGTCTTTTTGTGTGTGTTTAGTTAAATTTTATTTAAGGCAATAGGATTAAGTGATTTGCCCAAGGTTACACAGCTAGGCAATTATTAAGTTTATGAGGCTGGATTTGAACTTGGGTCCTCCTGACTCTAGGGCAGGCTCTGTATCCACTGTGCCACTTAGCTGCCCCTGTATGAATGTTCCAATGGAGCCTGGGTCTTCCTGACTTGGGAAGCTGGCTCTGCATCCATTATGTCATGCTGCTTCTCACATTGAATTTCCTCTTGAGAAAATATAAAGATCAAAGAACATTATTATTTACTTATTTTATATATATATGTGTAAATTTACTAATATCTGACATTTAGATAATACACTTGGGTTTATAAAATGCTCAGTATTCACTATCTTATCCTTACAATATTCAGGTAGTACACTGCAATGATTATTTTGATTCCTTCCTCAGATGAGGAAGGAATTGAGACTGTGAGAACTTTAAGTAATGATCACTCAAATTTTAAATATTTGCTGAGATAGTTTCAGTCCAGTTGAATTCTTGACGTCGAGGCAGTATTATTTCTACTACTCCATATTACCTCTCCAGGGACCTACAACGTCTATATAAATATGGTAACTAGTATACATAGCATGTGAAAAGTGTACACTATTATTTGGGATCCTTAAGGTTTTCAATGTACTTTACAAATATCTTATTTTTAACTTTCATTTAATCTACAGCTAAAAATAAAGCAATAATATTTGAATTCAGTTTAGGTGTATCATGTATCTTTCACTTTGTTAAAAAATCACATACTTAAGTCTTTAAAACTTTTACTGATTTTTCTCATTTAATCAAAAATGATCTAAACTAATAAAAAAGGAAACATTTTAAGAATAAGGAAAGTTCCAGAGAATTATAGGTCTTCCCAAAAGAAGTGAGGTTTGTAATTTTAACTGACAAGACTATTTCTTGTAGTTTGTTATTTTGAGGAAACTTGGTGGCTAAGCTCTCTGATGTGACAGAATTAGTTGAAATGCTTTTCTGAACAATTCTAAGGACTGCACTTTATAAGCACTCTGACATGTGCCAAGAAATACAAGTACAAGGTACAAGGAATTTAGGGTATCATTTGCTGATGATCAGTTAGTCACCAACACTTAATACATGGGTAAGTTGAAAGATGTGTATCAAATGCTTTTCTACTGTAAAATTTTTCATACCATATTCCATCTTTTAAACTCTTGTTTTTTTTCCATACAAAGAACTAACCTTGGCAAAAAAATGATATGATTTTTTAAATTTGTTTTTAAGTATGGCAGATGAGAACAGGCTTTTTTTTGTCTTAGTTGAGTTTAGAATTCTAGATCAGTTCATAAAAGATGAGAAAACTAAAGAGTAAGTCATATTGTAAGATGGAGTATACACAATATTGTAATTTGTGCATCTAATAAGACCTAGTTTAAAATATAAAGGATTGATAAACTGGTAGCTTTTTCTTTTTTCTTTCTCTTTTAAAAAGTTTATTTAATATTTTATTTTCCCGCAGATACATGTAAACATAATTTTAACATTTATTTTTGGAACTTTGCTTTCCAAATTCTCTCCCTTCCTCCTACCCACATGCCCCCAGTAAGAAGACAAGGAATTCAAAATGGCTATATATGTGTATTTATCCAATACATTTCCATAATAGTTATGTTGTGAAAGAAAATATAGACCAAAAGAATTCCTCAAGAAAAATAAAGTTAAAAAAAAGTATGCTTCTGGGGCGGCTAGGTGGAGCAGTGGATAGGGCACCGGCCCTGGAGTCAGGGGCACCCGAGTTCAAATCTGGCCTCAGACACTTAATAATTACCTAGCTGTGTGGCCTTGGGCAAGCCACTTAACCCCATTTGCCTTGCAAAAACCTAAAAAAAAGTATGCTTCAATCTGTATTCAGACACCATCATTTTTTTTTTTGCCTCTAGGGAGGAATAGCATTTTTCATCATAAGTCTTCAGTTATCTTAGATCATTGCATTGCCAAGAAGAACTAAATCATTCACAGCTGATTATGTAACAATATTGGTACTTTGTACTAGTTTAATTAACTTTGTATCAGTTCATATAAGTCTTTCCAGGTTTTTCTGAGAGCATTCATTTCTTTCTTTTTTTTTTTAGGTTTTTGCAAGGCAAATGGGGTTAAGTGGCTTGCCCAAGGCCACACAGCTAGGTAATTAAGTGTCTGAGGCCAGATTTGAACTCGGGTGCCCCTGACTCCAGCGCCGGTGCCCTATCCACTATGCCACCTAGCCTCCCTTTAGAGAGCATTCATTTCTTATAGCAGAATACTATTCCATCATGTTCACATATCCACAATTTCTTAAGCTATTCTCCAATCGATGGTCATTACCTCAATTTCCATTTCTTTGCCAGTAAAAAAGAACTGCTATAAATATTTTTGTATATGTAAGTTCTTTTCCTTTTTTTTTAACTGCTTATCCTTTGGGTTATAGACTTAGTAGTATTATTGATAGGTCAAAGAGAATTCATGGTTTTATAAAGCATTTAATAACATTCACCACTCTTCTCCTAAATATTCTCTCTCTGAATTTTTGTGACACTCTTCTCTTGTGAGTTTTCTCCTATTTGCTCTTTCTTGCTGGATCCTCATACAAATAATGTTCCCTAACTGATTATACCCCAAGGTTCTGCCATGGGCCCCTTCTCTTTTGTCTTTAATATTTCTAATTCAGTGAACTTATCAGCTCCATGGGTTTAATTAATAAGAAGATGAGGATAATGCTCTTTACATCCCTTACAAAGAAGATGGAGATATTGATTAATCAATAATATAGAAAGATAGATTCCAAAATGATTGAAAAGGCAATCTCAAAAGTGTTTGTTACTAGTTTAAAATCAATGTGGTAGATTGTCTCTAATGGAGGGTCTCTGGGACCTACAGTTGACTCTGTTGTTATTAATGACTGATGGTATACTCATCAAATTTGCAGGTGGCACAGAATTGAGAAAGATAGCTAATAGTCCATGACAGGAACTAAAATAATCTTCACAGGCTTGAGGATTGGGCTAAAACTATTAAGAAGAAATTCAATAGGGATAAATGTGAATCCTACACTTGTGTGCATACACAGATACACACACACACAGACATACAACTCTGCAATTATTAGATTGGTGAGAGAGATCCACAGTTAGATAACAGTTGTACTGAAAAGGTTCAGGGATTTTATGGACTGCAGTTTCAAATATGATTCAGTAACCAAAAAACTTAATGCAACCTTAGGTTACATTAAGAGATTCTAAGATAAGGGGGTGATAACCAGTGTTTTCTCTGAAATCCTCTTTTGAAAAACTGTGTTTGGTTCTGGGCACCACTTTACAAAAGGATATTGATTTGAAAAGTGTCCAGAAGAGGGCAACCAAGATGACAAAGGCCCTTGGTTTTGTCATATAGTTTGGTTGAAGGAACTATTAGCCTAGAAAAGGGAAGATTTGGGTATAATGTAATTTCTATCCTCAAGTATTTGAATGACTATCAGATAGGGGAGGAATTAGGCTAGTGCTATTTTTTCCCAAGGTACAAAACCAGGAAGAATGTGTAGAAGTTGCAAAGAGATCATTTTAGGATTCATGTTAAGGGGGAAATAATCTCTTCCTAAAAATTATAGTTGCCCAACATCCAAAAGGCAATAAAACTAATCATGCCCTTTGATCCATCAATACCAATATTAGGTCTGTATCCCAAAGAGAGCATAAGAAAGGGTAAAAAGCCCATGTATTAAAAAAAGATCTCCTAGAAATTGAAGAGATGCCCATCAATTAGGGATGGTTGAATAGCTTATAGTATATGAATGTGATGGAGTACTATTGTTCTATAAGAAATTATGAGTGGCCAGACTGTAGAAAAGCCTGGAAATACTTGCAAGAACTGATGCTAAGTGAAGAGAGAAGAAACAGAAGATCATGGATCAAATTAGCAGCAATATTGTGTGATCATCAACCATGATGTACTTGGTCTTCTCAGCAGTACAATGAAGAAAGATAATTCTAAAAAAGTTTATGATGGAAAATACCATCCATATCCAGAGAATGAACTATGGACTCTGAATGCAGACCAAAGCTCACTATTTTTAATTTTAAAACTTTGTTTTTATGTTTCATGTTTTCTCTCATTTTTCCTTTTTATTTTGATTCTTCTTTCACAAAATAATTAATATATGCTTAACATAGTAATGCATATATAACCTATATTGGTTTATTCACCATCTAGGGGAGGGGGGAGAATGGAGAGAGAAAAATGTAGAATTTAAAACTTTACAAAAAATGAATGTTGAAAACTATCTTTGCATGTGGTTGGAAAAATAAATGGATAAAAATTATAGCTGCCCCAAAGAAGAAGGCTGCTTTTGAGAGGGTGGTGAGATTCATCTTCTTGGAGATCTACAGCCAAAGTCCAGCAGCCCATTTGTCAGTTATATTATACTGGAAATTCCTCTTGGGGATGAACTGGATTAGTTGCTGAGGTATCATTCAATTCCCACATTCTATGATTCCATAATAGTCCCCATATAGAAACTCCCAGATCTATATATCCAGCCCAAATCTCTCCTAAATATCATCTATTACTCAGGGGCATTTTGGCAGGTGGGTGGCACAGTGGATATATCAAACATTAGACTTGAAGTCAGGAAGACTCTTTTGTGAGTTCAAATTTAGCCTTAAAACATTAGCTATAAGATCCTGGGCAAATTACTTTACCCATTTTGCCTCAGTTTCCTCATCTGTAAAATGAGCAGAGAAGAAAATGACAAACTTTTCTAATCTTTGCCAAGAAAATTTCAAATAGTGTTACAGTCTAACAATTGCAAAGCAAGAAAAATATGCCCAGGAGTATTTCAAACCTAACATCTAGTGCAAACTGATACTCCCCCTGTAAAATTTATACCTCTTTTAAACTTCCCACTTTGAAATTACATCATCTCTTCATCTTTCACTTACCCCACATATGCAATCAATTGTTAAATCTTGTTTTTATAACCACTGCATCTCTCTTTTCATGTATCCTCTACACCGGTAGACGCCCTTGTCACCTCTTTTCTATTTCAATTTTTTTTTAATATTGTTCTGATTCATCTCCTTGTTTTGAATCTCTCCTCCTTCAATCCATTCTCTGTACTGCCACCATAGTTCTTTTCCTAAAGCTCAAGTGGGACCGTGTCACATCCTGCTTAATAACCTTGAATTACTCCCTGTAGGGGAGTATAATCATGTAAACTCTATAATCATATACAAACTCCATTTTGGGGAGCATTTTGACCTCCATACCTGTCCCCATCTTACTTTTCCCACTTTATTACCCTTGTCCAGGTACTCCACAGGCTAGTCCAACTTCCCTTCTTGTTATTCTTCCTATATGACAGTCTATCTCCTCATCATACCTTTCCACTGATTCTACATTCTCCCTACTTCTACCTCTGGGAATTAGAGCTTTCCTTCTAGAAGGACTCTGCCCAAAATGCTACCCATCTACCTGATGATGATGATGGTTTTACTTTCTCAAAGAAGACCCTGACATCAGGGAGGTGAAGCCATAACAAGTAAATGAATTGGATTTGAGTGAGGAAGTAGTAGGCTAAGTCACCAGCCTCACTTTCTGATTCATTGATTGAAAGTAGAAGTAGGCTCCAAAGCAGATGATGAATTCATGTGCCCATACCACTACAAGGGGAAAGACAAAATGCATTTCTTTACATTTAATTTTAAAAAGAAATATAGCTAAACTTTTGAAAACTGTCTTTATGTATTTCATCTTTCAGTTTTCAGATGATTCATTTTTGAACTGACAGCAGACAGTGGATACCAAGTCAACTACCCTCTATAGTCTCAGCTGATATCCACTGTTATCAAACTATCCTCCAAGGTCCTTTGTCATTGAGTTTGCTACATACTAATTAGGAAATTTAGGCAATTTATAGGGAAATATAATTTCTCAGATTAGAAAGAGAACACTGTTTGGTCTATGCCAATTGAGTCTGATTCTGCTATGTCTTGTTTTAATGCATTTCTTCACCGCTGGCCCACTAACTATTTGTTAAAAGGAAAACAAACCTATAATCTCCTACTGGTGGTACTCATGTTAGGGTTGCACTTCAGATGTTTGGGGCTAAAAATTTCCAGAAATAAAATTCTTTTTTTTTGATTTACCTTCAAATTCAAATAAAAATGAAACTTGTGTGCCAATCCAAACTTTTCTCAAAAATATTTTTTTAAAAAGGGTGTTGGGGGTGGGAAGAGAGAGACCACAAAATAGTCCTATGCTTCCCTGAAAGCCTTAGATGATTTAGAATTAAACCACAGGACTAAAGGGACTATATTTGAAGGTGGAGTACATGTTTATGGCAAGTCCAGTATTTGGTGCTGCCTTTCCAGAGATGAGGAGCAGTTTACTCTGTTTTTTTTTCTTTCTCCTCTCCTCACATCTGCTCTCCATCAATCTTTGTATTTGTGATTACCTGAGTAATTCCTTCTGTGTTCTTTCAGGTAAAACCCAATCTGTCAATGTTCAAGGCAGTAAGCATTCCTGAATTTATGGTACTGATTATGTAGCAGGACTAATCCTGTACTATTCTATTTGGCTCTAATTTTTTTAAAGATTATTTTAAGATTAAGATTTTTCCATATCTTCCATTGTAGGACATCAAGAGACTTTGAAAGACCATCAATGACTTTATATAATTTTTATATATTCTAAGGATATTAGAATCCTTTAACAACAAAAGTTAATAAAAGCTGGCATTTATATACCATGTTAAAGTTTGCAAAACCAATTTATATTCATTATTTCATTTGATCCTCAAAACAAATCTGTGAGGTAGATAATATTATTATCTTCACTTTAGAAATGAGGAGACAGGCCCAGAGACATCAACTGACTTGCCTGACATCACTCAGCTAGTAAATGTCTGAGATGAGATTGGAACCCAGGTCTTCCTGACTTCAAGTTCAAAGCTATTCCATGACACAAAGGCATATAATCTACAGGTACATAGATGCCAGTTGTTATCACCAGCGTAATAAAAATAAGGAACATGAGATAATAAAAGGTATGGTTATGTTTTTCAGGATCTCTCAACTTCTTTTTCTTTATAGTTGTTTTTTTTGGTAATCTAGCCCAATTTGGTCCACATTTCAGTCCATGCTGTTTCTTGGAAAGGATGTATAATTTAAATCAGAACAGAATCCAAAAGCTCATAAATTTTGGCCTCAAGTCAGGGTACCAAAATCACACCATTTCACCAAATGATGTTGCCTTGTTTGATAGTTTAAAAAAATCCATTGAATTTGGAGTCAAGAAATCTGATTTTTGTTGTCGTATAGTTTAGTCACTTTTAATTGTGTCCAACTCTTCATGACCCCATTTAGGATTTTGTTTGCAAAGATACTGGAGTGGTTTGTCCTTTCCTTTTTCAGTCCCACAGATGGGGAAACTGAGGCAAGCAGGGTTAAGTGACTGATCTACTCTCAAAGCTAATTCATGCCAGATGCCAGATTTGAACTCAGGAAGTTGAATCTTCCTGACTTCAGGCCTAGCATTTCATCCAATGAGCCACCTAATGAAACCCTAGTTTGCCATACATCTGTGGGCAAGTCATTTAACTTCTCTGAATTTGTGTCCTTATCTCTAAAATAGTCAAACACTAGAGATCTTTCTAGGACTATTATACTATTATTTTTGAGTCATTCAGTGAATGAAATTTAACATCACCTTCTGTATCCTAAGCATTCTGCAAAAGTACTTGGGGATTACAAAGAAAGACTAGAGGAGTTCACAATCTTTTCTTTCCTTATTATTGTTAGTCATGGATGTTGTGAGGAAGTTGCTTTTCTGATCCAGTTCTTACTTCAGATTAACTAATGTTGATCTCAGCCATTCTGTATCTTCATGAGTTGCTGAGACTAGCTTCTTGCTGACGAGTTCTTCCTGTGACCATGAATATACAGTTGATGAACTTTAAATGAATGAAAAAAATTAATACTTCATTTGTTTTTGCATTTAAGAACCTATGATCATTTCCATTTATGATACAGAGTAAAATACTCCTCTGACCTCAACCACAAATTCAGATAGCCTGCATACCTGGTTTGGATGACTCAAGGATGAATCTTTTAAGCCTAACTTCATTTGTGAAAAGGGAGGAGGTGTACTAGGTCTCCAAGATCCTTTTAAGCTCTAATAATAATAAGAGCTATCATTTAAATAACAATTTAAGGGTTAGAAAGTCCATTACCAAAAATAATTTATCACATGAGGTGGGTGCTGTTATAATCTTCTTTTTACATATGATGAATTTAGGACAAAGAAAGATATACTGACTTGCTGAGATTTATTCAAAATATATTCAAATTGTGCTATCTATTCACAATGCCATACTACTTCCCTAATGTCTAGGCTCCTCTGAATAGATGGTATAGTGAATGGGCCTGACTTAGGCCAATGGCCAACTAAAGTTTAGTCTTGGAATAAAATGAAACATCTGTGGTTCACTCAATAGTTGAGCAAAGGAAGTTTACTTAACCCAAACATAGAAAGGATAATCAACAGTACTATGTAAACTATGGTCAGGGTATGGTCACTCAAGAGGACCTCTGACAAGTCTGAAGAACCTAACAAGGACGGTTCTTTTTATTCCCTTTGTTGACCAGGAGATTATAACAAGGGAAGCTGCCATTTGCGCTTTCTTGTCTTATTCCAATAAAGTCCTGGAGATAACAGAGGAAAAATGAACTCAACCCACGTTGGGAGGGAAAGAGGGAAGAGAACCCTTAAGTAGTTTTATCTTAGTTAATAAAACTACCTTTAAACAAACCTGTTGAGAAAATTTCTTCCAGAACACTATCATCATCATCATTATCAATCTCTTTTTTGGAAGGAGAGAAGGGACTGACTACCAGAATCTACTCAATTTGCACAATTTCATCAGCATCATTTGCAAAGTGACAAGCCATATTAAATGTAAACCATATCCATACCAATGAGATAAAATAGACCTTGTATATTTAAAATTCACAATTTTATATATTTGGGTATCATAGTGCCAATTTATCCTTCCCATAGATGAAAAGTCCAATCCGAGAGTTAAGAAAAAGAAGGTCGAAAGATGGAATGGTGTTAGATCACAGCTTTATGATTTTCCCAGTGTTCTTATTAAATAAATCCTTCCTCTCCAAACTCCAAAGAAGGAGAACCTTTCCTATGCAGTTTATCAATTAGATTTCATTTGGCTTCTCAAACTATTTTTTAAGGGAAAATTACCCTCAAAAATTTAGGTATAATTTATCTATTTCATTGTCTTGCCAAGTAGAATGTAAAATCCTTGAGGGAAGGACTTAGAACAGCACCTTTTAAATATAAATGCTTTTTTTTTGGAGTGGAGAATCAATCTTATGTCCTTTTGAGAATCTCAAGCATATTTCTTATTTCTGAAAAGATTTTAATAATAATGTTTTTTGTCCTTCATTTTCAAAGAAGACAATGACATCAGGCAGGTAACACCATGAGAAACACATGGATTGATTTGAGTGAGGGAGGTACTATGCTAAGTCACCAGTCTCACTTTCTGCTCTAGAGCCATCTGGATCCAGCAGCCAGAAATGAATTAGAACAACTGGAGATGGACCTGGATTCGAGGCAATCAGGGTTAAGTGACTTGTCCAAGGTCACACAGTTAGTAAGAGTCAAGTGTTTGAGAACAAATTCAAACTCCCATCCTCTTAACTCCAAGGTCAGTGCTCTATCCACTGTACCATCCAGTTGTCCTTATGAAAAGAAAAAAAGATTTTAATATTATATACAAGTCAGAAGAAGTAATAATTTCAAGAAAGGGAACATTATATTTTCAGGATATATTTGTTTTTCAAACCCTGTCTGGAGGTGAGAAATCAACTTCATGAAGCAAAAGTGAGTACTATCAGGGCTGCTAGGTGGTTCAGTGGATAGAGCACAGGCCCTGGAGTCAGGAGTACCTGAGTTCAAATCAGGTCTCAGACACTTAATAATTATCTAGCTGTGTGGCCTTAGGCAAGCCACTTAACCTCATTGCCTAGCTAAAAAAAATCTAAAACAAAAAGTGAGTACTATCCACAGGTTTGCATACAGAACAAACAGGGAAATTAGGCTTCCCTTTCTCTGTGTCTGCTTAATTCTTATACTTCGAGTAACCTGTCAGTCCTATAAACAATACTCTTTCTATTGGGGGCATTTTAATTGAATTTTACTCAATATTTTCTTCTAATTATTTTGTTTTTATTTATGAGAACAATTTCTCTTTAACTAGATTATCAATTCCTCAAGGTCTGAGATTGAGTCTCAGATGTTTTGATACTTCCAGCAAGTGTTTTCTCCACACAAGTGGAGACTCCAGGTAGTTGCTCATTGACTACTTAATGATTTGAAATTCCATGAAAATACTCATCCTTATAAGGAAACTCACAAGCAAAATTTTGTCACAAACTAATTGTGCTTTTATTAGTAAATATTATATTGGACAAAAGTTTCAGGTCAACTTTGCTTAAGCTATTTCCCAATTTTGAGAAACCAACAAGTTGAAAGAGTATAATGGAAATCAAAAATGACATTGTCTCAGTAATTTTTGAAGTCAGAAAGGCCAAAAAAGCAAAGAACAAAGAATAAATGAGTTTTCCCTATCCATTCACCAGTGGTGCATATTCTTGGTTGTGAAGGTGAATAGAAAATATGTTTTGACTTTTCAATGATAGATTACAGTCCTAGGATAGAAAACATCTTTGCATAAGAAGAGCAGTTAGGCTAAATTACTGCATGATCACTATATGTGTTTGTGATTTTGGTTACTTGAATAATAGGAGCCAAGGAAACATTCACATTTTCCTCTCTTTTTCTAACCCAGGGAAGACAATATAATTCCAAGAAGGCAAATGAAAAATATTCCAACTCAGGAGATCAATCGTATTTTTACAATAAGAGTGAAACAGACCAACAGACCTTTGGCTTTTCTTATTTGGATGAACTTCAATGTCTAAAAGTTGCTAAGAAACACTTTTAATAATAAAAGAGTTCAAGGCCAGGAAATTAATGTTCCATGACCCTATTTAAGAGAAATATTAGGGCATCGTAAGGAGAGATGACTGAATATAGTAATGGGAACTGTGGGTAATACATATAACCGATTTCATGTGCTATGTTTTCATCGAAGCCTATAGTCAACTTGGCATTGCACTCTTTTTTTTATTAGACCCATTTCTAGAATCATTTCATCATTGTATCAAATTAGTCAAGATTACATGGGAAAATAATGACAGAGAGTGATCTTTGTAGAATCATTACTTTTTTCTGGAATGGAGTTATTTCTAGTTCTGGTAAATGTAATTGTTTAAAACATGCCAGGTGTAATTTAACTGTTTCAAGATATATCACATAGATTTATTCCAGAAAGATGTATATACACACACGATACATACAGCTCAAGTATAGAAACAGACAGACACACACACACAAACACACAAACATACACACAAACACACACACACACACAGTTCTTACAACCTTTTCCTCTCTACTCTGACTTGAGAAAAATATTCCCACCCCATTTTGGACCTGACTGAACTTGGTGTTTCCCTTGAAATTTAAGCCAAGGATTCAGTTGCCATACAGAGAGGACTAAACCTGGGAAGGGAACTGCCTCAGAGAGTTTTCCCAAAACCCAATTTGGCTAAAACACTGCCATTTCTAAGGAGGAGAAAACTTCAAAGGAATAAACAGCTTCTGCAGATTAGCAGCCACTGGGATTTTGGGACTGACTATTGCCTTGGGCTGGAATCAAGAAGTTGGTTTGAATAGATTTTAGCAAAAGAACCAAGAATTTTAGAAAAATCTATCACTTTTAAAATAACTAATTTTTTAAAATGAAATTTGAGCTTTCATTTGTTGGGTGACAATAGACCTAAAACCAGCAATTCAACAACTAGTAAGTTTCATGAATACAAAGAGAAGCAGTTTAGGAAAAGCAGGAACCCCTTGTCCTTAGTTCAATAGTGTCAATGAACTTTTTAGCTAAATGACAATCCATGAATAAACCTAATTTTAAGACTTGGCTATTATGATGATGAAAATCCAAGGAGAAGCCTTCTTAAAACAATTTGCTACCTCAGCTTGAGGGAATTTTTGAGGTAAAAAATAAAATCAGGTTGTTTAATACCTATGTAACTTTGAATAAATCAATTAATCTGGGGATCTCAGTTCCCTAAAATGTAAAAAAAATGAGGATGTTGAATTGGATGGAGTTCAATAGTCTCTCAGCTCAAAATCTCTAATCCTGTGAATTAAATTCTATTTAATGAGCCTTTAATAAGCACCTAGTCTATACCAGACTCTGTCCTGCAGTGCTGGAGATACAATGAAAGAAAGAATCAAAACAGTTCCAGGAATAAGAAACCAAGAAGTGTTGTTCAAGTGAAAAGGGAGCTCACTTGGGATTCAAAGGACCTACTCTGTCATTTACTAGCTATGAGATTTGAAGCAAGTCACTTCCCCTTTCACTATCGCAGTTTCCTTTTCTAGGCAACTTGGTGATACAGTTAAAAAGAGGGCCTCAGATTCTTGCTGGTTTGAGTGATTCCAGGCAAATCACTTAACATCTCTGAGTTTCTTTATCTGTAAAAATGGGGAAATGGTTTCCATGTCATGGCCATGGATTTATTAATGTCAACACATCTTTACAACTCACAAATCAATAAAGTCAAACAAGAGAAGGTAGGGCAGAAGTAAAATACTTAGTCTCTACAACTAAATGAAAGGGATATGAATACCTTATTGTGGGAGGCAAGATAATTCTATTCAAAGCTATACTTAAGGGAGTTGACTCTAATTTAAAATGGGTTTTCTAATTGATGTTTGGCTTTTAGAAAGTTCACAGGCCTTTAATTTATGTTTTTTTTGCTTAATTTTCTGTGCCTGACCCCCACCCCAAGAAACCCCAAAAATGCTTCCATGGAGCAGTGACTCTTATGAAGGACCAGAGGATTAGCAGTTAGCAGAAGATCTTAGAATTTAATTTTTCTTCATAATCAAAACTTTTTTCCTCTCTGAAATTTGGCAAAGTTCAAAGACTTGAAAATGATTCACCAAATTCCCAAGGATGTGCTAGAGATAAAATAATTGTGGCAGTAGCTGACATAACAAAAGAAATTCTCATTTGTTAGGTAATTTATTCATTTGTTCATTCACTCAACAAGAATTTATTAAGCATCTACCATGTAATGGTTATTTTACTAGATCCAGAAGATTCAAACACAAAACCAAAAACATTCTTATCCTTAAGTCTCAACATGATAGAAATATGGCCCAGTATTTTGCCTTAATAGAATGTCAGCTCTTTGAGGGTGTCAAAAAATCTTTTTTTCCCCTTTCTTTTAATATCCTCTGTGACCAATAATGCCCTGAACACATTAAGTACTTAATATATGCTTGTTGATAGATTCCTAAAGTATCTATCATCATTGAACCACTGCTGGCATCTCCTACCAACTTGAAAAAGATCTCAAACCTGAGCCTCCTTATGAAGGAAGTCTCACTCTTTGTCAGTACTTTGCTAAATGCTTTTGTTTTTAAACAAATATTATGTCACCTGATTCTCACAACAACCCTGGAAGGCAGGTGCTTTTGCTATTCCCGGTTTACAGTTGGTTAAATTAAGGCAAACTGAGGTTAAGTGAATTGCTTCATGGTCATATAGCTACTAAGTACTGGATGTAGACTCAGGGCTTTCTGAGCATCAGGGCCAGAACTGTCCATTGAGCCAACAATTCCCTGTTAGGCTAATATTTCTCTTGTCCAACCAAATTAAGAGAACCTCATCAGCAGAAGATTCACTAGTATGGAAAAGTGGGGAGAATAATTGATTTGGAGACCTGGGTTCAAATAATGCTTGCTTTTAATCTCTAAAGTCTCTAATAATTCAACAACTCTAAAATTCAGTTTCTCCATTTGTGAAATGAAATGAAATGGGTGAATTTGATGACCTCTAGGTTCTTGCTAGCTCTAAATTTACATTTCTAGGATTTTTGTTGTTGTTGTTGTTGCTGAGAGGTGGCATTTTAAATCATGAGAACAATTTACTCAGGCAGAGAAAAATAGCTAAATTGCTATTGGAAATGGGGTTGGAGCAAAGTACCACACCCATGAAATATGAATACTTAAACCAACTGAATTTGAAATATCACACTTGGCATGGGATTACATGAAATTATGGACATCATTTGGTATATATTTTCATTCCCCGTAATAAACTGGAAAAACACCTATGTCCCAATTGCTAATCTCCCTTCATCTCTTTCTTCAAAACTCTGTTGACTTACTACAACCAGGATCCCAAATCTCTTCTGGTGAGCTGCTTTTAATTTTCCCAAATCATTTTACTCACCAAAATGGGGAGAAAAGGAGATATGATTGCTGTTTGGACCACTGTCTCATGAGCCACAAAGAAGGCTGGTGGCAACAGCCATGATGCAGAGAAATCAGTTAAGATTACTTAAAACCCCATAGAACAACGAATTTTGAGTAAGAGGACATAAACTTGAATTTCAGCAATAATTCATTAGCTATATTCATGAATAACTCATTCACCTTTCTGGGTCTCCAATTTTTTCTACAAAAATGATGAGTTTGGCAGAATGATCTGAGATCAATTCCAGCTCTAAAAATATATGATCCTAAGTATTCCAGATCTCTAGGAATATCATTAAGATTTAGTGAGTTAAAATTATTATTGTTCTCAAATATCCCTGTCAGATTATTTTAACTTCCATAGGGTGTTTTGTGTGTGTGTGTGTGTGTGTGTGTGTGTGTGTGTGTGTGTGTGTGTATGATGGAGTGTTAAAAATATTCTAACCTGATAATACACTTCATTGGCTTCAAAATCTCATGGAAAGAGAAGAGTGGAGTGACAGAGGATTGTACAACCTGGGTAGAGAGAAGAAATGGGCAAGGGAACAGTGAAAAGCATGGAGAGTGACAGTGGGAATTGGGGAGTAGACTCTCAAGGTGCTTGTAAAAAGGGTCCCTAGAGGACCCCCAAAGTGCTAAGACTCAGTGGGTAGAAAGCAAAGCATCTTCAAATGGTGGAAAGAAAGAACATTTGTAGGTAGAGGGTTTGGGTTTGATTCTTAAATCAAAGAATTTTGATTTAAGTATATATCATCTGAGCTCATCAATTGATCACTTTGTGTAAATCAACTAGGTGGATAGAGTGCTGCTCCTGGAGTCAGGAAGACCTGAGTTTAAACCTAGTCTCAGACACACAGTAAATCACATAAACCTTTGTCTGCTTCAGTTTCATCAACTGTAAAATGTAAATAATAACGCCTATCCATAAGGATGGTTGTAAAGATCAGATGAAATAATAATTGTAAAGAATTTAACACAGTTAAATAGGAACCACTTAATAAGGTGTTTTTTTCCCTTCCCTGGGTCTTAGTTTTTGTTATCTATAAAATGAACTAGATGATCAATGTTCCTTCCAACTGTATTCTTATGAGTTATGAGGAAACCTCATTTTGGCACCCCGGGACAATGCCCTGAAAAACCTTCTCCCTAGGTATGTTTAAGTCTTCCTGTCACCTCTCCCAACATAAAGGTATTTATTATTGAGAAAAATATATGTATATATATATATATATACATTAACATTTATAAATTTATATATGTGTGTTACACATGCATATCAGCTAGATGACACAGAAGATAGAGCTACAGACCTGAAGTCAAGAAGACTCATATTTCTGGGTTCAAATCTTGCTTCAATCACTTAGTAGTTGTGTGACCCTAGGCAAGTCCCTTATAACCCTGTTTGCCTTAGTTCCTCATGTATAAAATTAGAATGAAATGACAAACCATTCCAGAATTTTTGTCAAGAAAAGTCTAAATGGGATCACAGAATTGGACATGACAGAAATGACTGGACTGTTATCCAACACACATACATATATGTATACAAACATATTTATATATTCATTTCTATTCATTTATGGGTAGATAAGGAGAATAAGAAAATTGGAAGATATGGGTTAAACATTGTCACTACTGTCTCTTATTTTTTTTTTATCAACCATAATCCAGTGACAAAAAAGATTTGTTTTACATCTTTGAATCATAGTAGTGGCCTAGCCCTGCATCTGTTTCATCAAATCTGAAATTTTGACATTGAAATATAGTCATCATTTGATTTTCATTGATTTAACTAACAATGAACTAGACAATTGTTTTAAAACCTCTTTTGTTCAGATAACTAAACTGCTGCCTAGTTTTCCAGAGAATAGATCCTTAGCATGAACACTCTTTTATATGTCTCTTAAAAGGCAATGGTGGATATCCAAAGAGTGAAATAAACTCTCATTACACCTACTATAACTGGATTCAAAACATGTGATTCACTCTGTACAAAAACTTGGCTAAAGATATATATTTTTTAAAGTCAACATTCAAAGCCACTGAACTGCCTCTTCATAGTTATTTTTTGAGTTGGGTACATCTGCAATCATCTGGAACATCTATTTCTTAGGACTCAACTTTGATTACTGTAGACATGGGACATTTTCTCACAGTCTCCAATGCAGCTCAGTATTATGTTGAGTAGTGTGTGAAAGCAAATGTGCCAGTAACATTCTAGCTCATAAACTTGAACCTGTTGATACTGGCAATGACACAATTCATGACTGTGCCATCAATAGCTTAGTTATTTAAGCAGTGGGTTTGTAATTTTTTTTCTCTGTTGAAAAAAGTAAGATGCCCTTTGTCTATTTGAGAGGAATTATATATTTTAAATTTAGAGTTGGAAGCATCTTTAGAGAATAAATAACTCAACCCCTTTATTTTATATTAAGGAAACCAAAAGCACAGAAAATTGAACTAATTTGACCAAGTCATACAGGTAAGGAATAGTAGAACTGGAATAATAATTATAATTATACTAGATAATATAAATAAAATATAGCAAAGTTTTCAAAGTGCTTTAAATATTAATTTCATTTGATTTGAACCTAGGACTTCAAACTTTATTACTATTTCCAATGTACTGAAAGAAATATGTTTCAGGAAGACTGTACAACCCCCTTAAATTTGATCCTTATCCTTTTGCTCTTTGAAAATAATCCATTTTCCCCAGTAACATGATTAATTGCATTGTATAATCAATAAATTTGTTGAACTCCTTTTATGAACAAAGTACTTAGCTCATATAAATTTTAAGACAAAATTGATAAGGTAAAGCCAAAATACTGACAGTCGAGGTGGAAAATAATATGCACACTCATGGCTAGTTAACACCCCAAGGCAGGATAAGAATTTAGTTCTATGGTCCAGATAATGCAGGATCTAACACTTTAGAGAACAATAATCCACTGAATTAATGATATACTAAAACTTACAATTTTCATGCTACTTGGTATGTGTATACACAAGCTTCCAGTTTCACATGCTTAGAACCAAGTTCTGAAATCTATGTATTTATTGTTAACATTTACTCTCCCAAAAAAACCTCTTTAAAGAATAAGTATCAAAAAGTACTGTGCTAAGCTTCAACATGAATTTTTCATTAAAGGAAAAAAGGCTTCTGTTTTAATTCAATTTAAGCAGCACAACCAGTATGGCACTGGAATAGACATATTAAATATGAAAAAGTATTTTCCTAAGAATTCAATCAATCAGTCAATCAATAAAATCAGTCAGAAAACATAGGCACTGTGTCAAGCACTGGAAATACCAAAAAAAAAAAAAATCAAGAGCCCCTGCCTCAAGGGGTTTTCAATCCAATGGGAGGGATAATATGCAAATGTACATTTATAAATACACAAAACAAGCTATATAAAAGATAAATTAGAAATTATTAACAGAGGGAAGGCATTGGAGTTAATAGAAATTGGGGAAGGTTTCCTTAAGTGGAATTTTAATCGAAATTTAAAGGAAGCCAGAGAGATCTGTAGTCAGAGTGGTAGAGAAAGAACTTGCTAGATTTGAGGGTCAGCTAGAGAGAATGCTGAGAGAGAAAAGGAGCGGCCAAGATGGCGGAGAGACGACAGGCACAGTTCTAGAGTCTCCTGATCTCTTCCCCATCTATCACATGAAACAAACCTCTTAGAGGAAGTCGGACTCATGGAACCCAGAGAGAAAAGCCAGGAGAAAGAGCATCTACCTTAGGATTTGTCTCCCGCTGCAGCTTTGGTAGAATTCAGGCGGGTGAGTATCAGACCCAGATCAGCCAGAGTAACAGCTGAATTGGAACCGGGAATCTGAGGGCCGGAGAGCGGGACCTGCTGGATCAGTGGTGGGGCTGGATGAAAGGGGCTTGGGTCCATGGGGAAGCAGAAGCACTGGTGTTGGTGCTGTCCCCCTGGAGCTTGGGGAAGGGGCTGTGGGGAGAGGTCTGGTGCAGGAGAGCTGCGGACACCATTTCTGGGCTTTGGTCTGAGAAACTCTGAGCCCACGCCTGCATTGCACTGAGGCCTCCTCCAAAACAAACAATTGCAAACTACTTCTGCCTCAGGCCCAGGTGTGTGAGCCGAAGAACCAGCCCAACTGAGGAATGACCTCAGGCCAGGGTAAAGCCCACCATTGATTGAAGGCAAAAGAATTCAATAGTTCCAACTCCTCTCTTCAGGCAAAGGGAGAAGGCCTCCCAACCAAGGTCACAGACACTCCAGAGAGGGCAACCACCACCTCCTACTGGCCAGCCAGAGAAACTGCACTCAGTAAAGCCTTTAGTGATCCCAAGCCCAGGTGAACCAGCCCCGCCCCCCCCCCAACTCAAGGTCTTAGCATAATGAAGGAGGGTCAGCAGAAAGGTGGATCTATAGAAAAATTCCTGGAAGGAAAAGACCCCAACTCAGAGAGACCTGGAAACTCTGAGGAGAATACAATCTGGTCTCCAGCACAGAAAGACTTCCTTGAAGAAATAAGGAAGAAGCTTAAAAATTTGGGAGAGACAATACCTTGCAACAAGAAAACAAAACCTTAGAAAGTACAATTAGACAAACACAAAAGGAGAAAAAATCTCTCAGATCATCAATTGGACAATTACAAAATGAGAACAATTCTCTCAGATCCTCAAATGAGCAAATGCAAAAAGAAATTAATTCTCTCAAAACCTCAATTGGTCAAATGGAAAGCTCTTTCAAAAGTAGAACTGACCAATTGGAAAAGGAGTTGCAAAAGGTTAATGAAGAAAACTCCTCCCCCCAAAAAACAATGGAGTCTACAGAAACTAATGACTCCACGAGACCGCAAGAGTCAGTTAAACAAAATAAAAAAAATAGAAAAAATAGAAGCAAATATAAAATACCTCATCAACAAAACCACTGACCTTGAGAATAGATCGAGGAGGGGCAACCTGAAAATTATAGGACTTCCTGAAAACATTGAAGAGAAAAAAAAGCCTGGACTTAATATTACAGGATCTAGTGATGGAAAACTGCCCTGATATCATGGAATCAGAGGACAAAGTACTTATTGAAAGAGTATATCGATCCCCACCAGAAAAAGATCCTAAAATGAAAACACCAAGGAATGTTGTGGCCAAACTGCAGAACTATCAGATAAAAGAGAAAATCCTGCAAGCAGCCAGAAAGAAACAATTTAATTATCAAGGAGCCACAGTAAGGATCACGCAGGACCTGGCTGCATCAACATTAAGGGATCAAAGGGCCTGGAACAAGATATTTCAAAGAGCACGGGAGCTTGGAATGCAGACAAGAATCTACTTTCCTGCAAAGCTGAGCCTACTCTTCCAGGGAAAAAGATGGACATTTAACGAAATGGAAGAATTCCAAAAATTTCTGATGAAAAGACCAGAGCTAAACAGAAAATTTGGACATCAAACAGGTTCAAGAGACACATGAAAAGGTAAAAAAAAAAAAGGGGGGGGGGCGGTAAAAGAAAAAAAATGCAATAAATGTAACTCTAACAGAGAGAATACACCTTGCCAGAAATGATGGACATTCATGACCTATCCATGAGACTACTATCTAATGGGATGTAACTGGCTTTAACCCAATTTGGGAGAAAGACTCTAATAACTCTCAGGAATTTAGACTCTATTCGATAGAATATACAGAACTAGAAGGCTCAGACACTCAGAATTTTCTATGACTTAGATAGAATGATCTAAAAAAAAAACACTACCACCCTAAAAAGGGGGACAGGAAAGAGACAGGAGGAGGGAGGGGATTGAATGGGGTAAATCGCATTACACTAAGAGGTACAAAAAACCTATGGTAATAGTGGGGAAGAAGGGAGCAGAGGAGAAACACCTGAATCTTCTTCTCATCAGACTTGGCTTAAAATCAACCTACACATACTCCATTAACTTATAAAACATCTAACCTTTCAAGTATTAAAAGGGGAAAAGGGGAGGGGGGAATGGAGAAAGGGAAGGGGAGTGGGGGAAATAAGGGGAAATAATAAAAGGAAGGGAAGGGAAAAGGGAAAAAGGGAAAGGGGAAAGAAAGGGGAGGGTGTGATATAGGAGGACAAATACTCAGAAACAAAAGACTGGGGAATATGGATAAAAGAGGGGGAAAGGGGGGAAAAATACAAACAGAGGGAAGATAGCATGGAAGACAATAAAGAATTAGTAATCATAACCTTAAATATGAATGGGATGAACTCTCCCTTAAAATGTAAGCAAATAGCAGAGTGTATTAAAAACTAGAATCCTACAATATGCTGCTTGCAAGAAACTCATTTGAAGCAGAGAGATACATATAGAGTAAAGGTAAAAGGTTGGAGCAAAATATATTTTGCTTCAGCTGAAGTAAAAAAAGCAGGGGTAGCAATCCTTATCTCAGACAAAGAAGCAGCACAAATAGATAGCATTAAAAGAGAGAAGGAAGGAAACTATATCCTGCTAAAAGGTACCATAGACAATAAAGTCATTTCAATATTAAATATATATGCACACAGTGGGATAGCATCCAAATTCTTAGAGGAGAAGCTGAAAGAATTACAGGAAGACATAGATAGCAAAACTCTACTAGTGGGAGACCTCAACCTCCTGCTCTCAGATTTAGATAAATCAAATCATAAAACAAACAAGAAAGAAATTAGGGAGGTAAATAGATTGTTAGAAAAATTAGATATGGTAGATTTATGGAGGAAACTGAATGGGGATAGAAAGGAATATACCTTTTTCTCTGCAGTACATGGAACTTATACAAAAATTGACCATGTACTAGGACATAAAAACCTAATGATCAACTGCAGAAAGGCAGAGAAAAGAAGGAATGTCTTATTTGTGTAACAGCAAGGAGGCCAGGGTCCCTGAATCAGAGTACCTATTAGGGAGTAAAGTATCAGAAGACTGATAGGTTAAAAGGGCCTAGGTTATGAAGGACTTCGAGTGCCAACAGACCTTTGTTTTATGAAAATCATTTTAGTGACTATAAATGGAGGATGGATTAGAATGGAGAGAAACTTGGGCAGGCTATTGCAATAATTCAGGTGTGAGGTCATGAAGTCCTATATTAGAGTTGTGGCAGTGTCAGTGGAGAGAAGGGGATATTGGGGAAATGTGCAAATGTAAAATTGACAGGCCTTGGTAACCAACTGGATATGGGGGGGGGAAGAGAATGAGGAATCCAAAAAAACTCCTAGGTATGAGTCTAAAGGACTGGGAAGACAGTATTGTCCTCTAAAGCAAAAAGAAGTTAAGGAGTGAGGGGGAAGGCTGAGTTCTATTTTGGACATATTCAGTTTAACATCCACTTTAAGATATATGAAAGGCAGGTGGAAATGTGAGATTGAAGGTCAGTGGAGAGATTGTAGATAGGCAGATTTGAGAATCTTTAGAATAGAGATATAATTATGATCCATAGGAGCTAATAAGATGAACAAATATAGTAGTACAGAGGGAGAAAAGAAGAGGGTCCAGTACATAGCCATACAACACCTACAGTTACAGAGCATAATCTAAAGGAATGTCCAGCAAAGGAGACAGAGGAATGATAAGATAGGAAGAAATCCAGGTGAGAGTGGTGTCCTAAAAAACTTAGTGAGAAGAAAATGTTAAGAGGAGAGAGTGACAAATAGTGTTAGACACTTGCAAAGAGTTTAAGAATTGAAAAAATGGCACTGGTTTTGGAAACTAAGAGAAAATTAGTGGGGGGGTGAGCGCAGTTTTGGTGGAATGATAAAGTCAGAAGCTGTCTTGTAGGAGGTTAAGAAGAAAGTGAGGGAAGAGAAGGTGGAGATCCTTATTGTAGACAAACTTCTCAAGGAGTTTAGCTGTAAAAGGCAGAAGAAATATAGGGCAATAGCAGGGATAAAAGTAGTAAGTAAGAATTTTTTCAGGATGAGGGAGCTGTAGATATGTTTTTAGGCAGTAGGAAATGATCTCTCTCCCCCCTCCAATAAAATCCCTTGTCCTATTGTAGTTTATAATTAATCAATTAATCACTACCTAATTCCATAGGTAGTAGGTTTACTTTTCAGTAATAATTGACAATAATGTTCCAATTATGGTTTGAACTAAAGAAAAAGAAATAGAATAGAATCATGGTTAGAACAGAGCTTTTAAGGCACTCACCAATCAGAAGAAGCTGAGTCCCAGGGTCAGATTTTTTAGTTGTGACTAAACCAAAATCACAAAGGTGGCAAGTAATAGAGTGGAAATTTGAAGGAGTTTAGGATTCTTATTCCATTAATCTCATTTTCACTACTATTGTTCCACATTTCTCCAGTCCTACAGAATATCCGTATTTACTCCACTTTGGTCAATTAATCAACATGTACTGGCAGCTGGTGGTAAAGTGGATGTAGCACTAAGCCTAGAGTCAGAAAGACTTGAATTCAAATCAAGACTTAGTGATTTTAAGACTGTGTAATCCTAGGCAAATCACTTTGAATATATAACTCATTGAATCACAGAAATAGTGTTCAGTTTCAACTGATATAGTCATAGGATCCACCCAAAGAAAAGAGGGACTAATTTATTCTGAAATAACAAACAGTGAAAATTAGTTGAATTCCCTACCTATTTCTCTTTTGCCAGAAAGTATGGTGGTACCTCCTAATCCATGTATTTACTTCTTTGCTTCTTAATGTTCACCCCATTACCATCTTCCATGTTTTCATTGGTTCTCATCTGCATGTATGCAGATCACCAATTGCATGGATTATATTTATGTGAGACAAAACTAGCAACCAAATCATTCTTCGTGTTGTTGTAAAGAGTTATGAATTTGAAAATACCAAGTAATATCTAAAATTAAGCCTTGGGTTCAGCCACACTCAGTCCAATCTTTGACTTCTTCTGTACCAGTAAATCAGTGGGTCATATCTCCTCTGCTTAGTGGCATGCTCCAACTGCCTATTGACAATTAATAATAATTTGTGTTTTTCTTTCAGACAACTCATTGGTACAAAAGAAAGCTGACCAGGAAACATATGATAAATACTAATTGCTTTCATATGTATAGAGAAAACTAATTCAGCTATTTTCATTTTTCTAAGATACTACATTTATTTAAGTTGATTTGCTAGTGTTTATTAACTATCTTTGTCAGTCTTGCCTTGGACTATGTTTTTTATGTGAAACATGCCCCCAAACATTTAAATTATTTATAGTCTGGTACCTGAGATCCTGCCAATTTACCAGCTTTCCATAATTTACTTCATTTTTAAATTCTGAATTCATATAAGATGTTGCATTTAAATTGATTGTTTTTACCTACCCAAGGAAGAAAAATGTTTATACAAGCCTTGGTGTTAGAGAAGATAAATCTCAACTCTTATCAAAACCACCTATTGTGTCATTAAAATTCAGATAAATCCGAGGTTCAACAAAGTACAAAAAAGGAAAATTTTTCAGAACTTTCATAATTCCTTGGTAGAAATTTCCCCTTCCCATCTCCAATTTTATCCACTAAAATGCAATGCATTTAACTTTTGCATAACTAGGTAATGTAAGGGATGAAACCTATTTCCCATTATCCCAGAAGATAATGCTATTAGATACAGAAACATTTAATACATTTCATTCAACGTGGTCAAACAGCAGGTTTTGTTGTGAGGGATTCATTTGCTAGGGTTGTGAAAGCTTTTATGATGTGATTATGTGAAAGTTAAGGCTTCAAGCAAAAACCTGAAAGGGGGAGGGTGGGGGCCTGTCACAGTCAAAGTTCTTTGATATGGGTTACAAATGTCAATGAATAAGCTGATCAGTGTTGACCAAACAATTCTCCATAACTGTAATTTTTATTTTATTATTATTTATTTTTATTTTTTGCAAGGCAATGGAGTTAAGTGATTTTCGAAGGTCACATTGCTAAGTAATTATTAAGTGTCTGAGGTTGGATTTGAACTCAGGTCCTCCTGACCCCAGGGTAGGTGCTCTATCCACTGCCATACCTATAAATTTTTTAGGTTTTTTTTTTTTTTTTAGGTTTTGCAAGGCAAACGGGGTTAAGTGGCTTGCCCAAGGCCACACAGCTAGGTAATTATTAAGTGTCTGAGACCGGATTTGAACCCAGGTACTCCTGACTCCAGGGCCGGTGCTTTATCCACTACACCACCTAGCCGCCCCCATACCTATAGTTTTTAATACAAATGCTTATGTGGTAAAGTGAATTGCTTTATTTTTCTTTGAGAAAGTTTATTCAGGGATATTACCTAAATTTTTTTTGGAGAAGTATAGACTTTTGGTGTGATTTCTTTACTTAGTTATTGCAAAAAAATGCCTACAGAAACCAGGAGAGGTAAGGACCCACCAATTTAACACAGATAGACACTTGATAATTGCCCATAGAAAAGAATAATTAGATGACAATTTAAAGTTGGATGGTAACAGAGAAAGCAATTATAGAAAGAGATAATGGGAAGTATAACAACTATATGAATCTTCTAGCCACCTTTTAAAAAGACATTAATATAGAAAAAGAAAATATCCATCGGAGGACATACAGGATCTTAAGAGCATTCCTTCTGAGGATAGATTGAAAAAGCCAGAGATTGTTAGCCTGGAGAAGAAAAAAACTTTAGGTAAGGGACATGATAAGCTATCTTCAAATCTTTGAAGGGTTATGTCATGAAAGGACAGTTAATTAGATTTGTTCAACTTGGCCTTTTGTGGTGCAACTAGAAACAATTGGTGGAAATTACAAAGAGAAAAATTGAAGTTTCATGTAAAGATATGTTTCCTAATAAGATAGCCATCTTTTAAATATATATATATATATATATATATATATATATATATATATATATATATATATTTTGTTTTCCAATTACATACAATGGCAATTTCTACCAATCATTTTTTGCAAGGTTTTTGGAATTTTACAATTTTTTTCCTCCCTCCATCCCCTCCTCCCTTCCCCCACCAAGAGAAGGCAATCTAATATAGTCTTCATATTTGTTTCCATGATATGCATAAATCAAAATTTAATGTGCTGAGAGAAGAAACAAATCCATAAGGAAGAAAGAAAAGATTAGAGATATCAAAAATTATGTAATACATAAGACAACTTTTAAAATTTGAAGATAATTATTTTTGGTCTTCATTTAAACTCCACAGTTCCTTCTCTGGATACAGTTCTCTATCACAGAGCCCCTAGGGACAGAGCCCCTAGGCTTGTCCCTGATTACTGCACTGATAGAGTGAGAAAGTTCAAATGATAAATATCTTAAAGCGATGGCCACTTATTGGCATGTTTACTGGGTATGTTCATGGTCAGGCTAGACTAAATGGCCTCCAAGGGTTTTTCCAATTCCTATTCTGATATTCCTCTTTGAATCATCAAATTTGAGCACTAAACAAGCTTTTAACCAGTCAATTCAATCGATTCATCTTGCATTTAAGGAAATTAAGGTCAGGGAGATTCATTGACTCTCTGGAGATCATATGGTTAATAAGTGACACAGCCAATTCCAAGTCACAATTGTAAGTTTTCTTTCAACATCATCATCCCTATTGCTACATTCTAGTTTTTTTGTTTCTTTGTTTCAAACACTGAACAATGTTCTCCTGGATATTGAAGAATATTGCATCAGATCTTCCAATTGGAAATACCTATATTACAAGGGTTGGCAAACTACAGTTCATTGGTCATAGCTGTCCTGTCAACTGTTTTTATATGGTCCATGAGCTCAGAATGATAATTTCATGGGGCTATACATAGTTTGTGTATATTTAGTCCACTGGCCATGGATTGCTGATACTAGATTGTAGAGTTCCCCTGTTCTCCAGGGGATGGATTCGGCTCAGGAAAGAAAAGAAAAACACATTAACACACAGGTGGGGAGTGCCAGCAGTCCAACTGACAGAGCCAGTTTATTGAAAATATTGAACAGTTTTTATAAAAGAAAACCACAAAATTAGCATACAGAATGAAAACAATGATGTAATTTTGTTATGGGGCAAAATTAACCCAGCAGGATGTGACACAGGTCAAGAAGTTCAGAAACAGGGCTTATTGAAGAGTGCGGTCAAGAATGATGCAGTTGTATGATCAAATCAGAATTCCATGGAAGCTTTCAGCTCAAGGATCAACAGTGCACAGATTATTTTAGTCAAAATTGGCCTCTTTACCCCAAACTTGCTTGAATGGCTTCTACACTAGATAGAGCACTGGACTGAGAATTTGGGTTCAAATCTACCCCATTACAATTCCTAGCTGGTGCTACTATTGGCAAGTCTTTAACTTCTGTGAGTCTGTTTCATTATCTGTAAGACTGGAAAATAATACTTATAGTTTTTAGCAAATAGGGCTGTTAGATCAAATGAAATAATGTATACAAAATAGTCTGTAAGCACAAATGACTATAGAAATATTAACTATTCTTACTTTTATTATGCTTGAAGCTAAAGCTGCTATTAGGAAAATGCTAACTTCTACTCAGTCATTTTTTTTTTTGAGAAATGAGGATTGTTCTGATAAAGTTAGTTTCACTTTCCTTTATTCACTGAACAAACATCTATTAAATATTTACTATTTGCCATGCTCTAAGCTCTATGCTGTTAGTAGGAAGAAGGGGAAAAAAATCCTGCCTTCAAAGAGATTACATTCTATTACAGGACAGTATGTTAATTAATTTGTTTGCTGGCAGACAGTATCCATTAGCTAGGGATTTTGGGTTCCAGCCTTGACCATGAAACATTATTTGTTTTGAAATGACAGTCTTTTTATAACTTTATAACACTGACCACTTTATAACAGTTTAATTCCATCCTTATTTGTGTTTGGTAACAACAAGAAATGACTGTGAGTATGTAACCTATGAAGGGAAGTTGGATGAACATCAAATGAATAATGTGCTTGAATCTGGGGATTTCCTAGATTTTACAGGAATCTGGGTATAGTGAATGCTAAAGCACACCATAAAATGATATTTTGTCTCTCATATTAAAAGTTTTCACTTTATAGTGATGTTTCTTTGTTTATACCATAAATTTAGGTAGAATGTAGTTTAATTTTAGCTAATTTAATTTAATTTTGACTAATAATATAATATTCTTTAGGATGAACTATTCAATGTATATTTATCTTTAAAACATAAAAATAAAAAATAAAATTTCCTGGATACACACCCTAATGAAATGCATCATCCTCATTTAAGACTGTGTCTCCTAGTTCTTTGACTGAATTAATCATATATTTCTTTATTGTTTTCTTCTCTCTTTTCCCAGTTTGAGCCCTTTAATCTTCTGAAGACTAAGAAAGGCAAGTGTTCTGTTGGATTTGGGGAAGGCCTAAGGAAGACTTTGGGTTCAAATGTTCAATTCTTTAGATCCCTCCTCCAAACTTCCCTAAATCCATTTGTTGGATTTGTAGATAAGAATTATTTTAAAGTACTCATTTTTTCTTACTTCTGCCCTGTCTCCCTAATATTCAATCAGTTGCTAAGTTCCTACAATTCAGTTTCTACTTAATAGAAATCAGCCTAACTTGGGCACTTCTTACCTCTTACTTAGACTACTTGTCACAGTAGTACTAATTGGTCTTTCTCTTTGCTCCTACTTTCTCTTTGTAACATATCTAATCCAAACCAAAAAAGTATTTATGAATGGTTATTATGTACTATGTTCCAGACATTGATTTCTGAATGAATGAATAAAAGGCATTTATTAAGAACTATGTGCCAAACAGTAAACAATACAAATAAGAAAAGGTAGACAGTCCTTGCTCCCAAAGAGTTCACCTAGGAAATAAAAGGGGTTTGGGGTTTCCTGCCTTCAAGGAACTTCCATTCTGCTGTAGGGATACATGTAAAAAGATAAGCATGATAATTTGAAGTAGAAGTTAGAGCAAGGACCAACAACTAAGGTGATCAGTAAAGATTTTCCAAAGTTATAGTACCTGAGCTGAGCTTTGAAGGAAATAGGGAGGGGCAGCTAGGTGGCACAGTGGATAAAGCACCAGCCCTGGAGTCAGGAGTACCTGGGTTCAAATCCGGTCTCAGACACTTAATAATTACCTAGCTGTGTGGCCTTGGGCAAGCCACTTAACCCCATTTGCCTTGCAAAAAAACCCCCAAAACACCAAAGAAGGAAGTAGGGATTCTAGGCAGCCAAGAAGAGAAGGGTATGGATTCCATGCATTGGAGACCTGTGCAGAGTTACAGATGGGTCAGATAGTCTTGAGGCTGGAGAACATCAAGTTACCTAGCTTTGCTGAAGTATATGAAGGGGGATTAATGGAGAGTGGGGTAGGGGAGAAGTCTAGAAAGATAAATTGCAACCAGATTGTGAAATGCCTTAAATTACTCTTTGAGGAAATTGTCTTTCCTTTTATACTTAGAAGATTCTCGATCAGAAGAGTTTAGGAAGACTATTTTGGCAACTGTGTGGGAATGAATTAGAGGGGTGGCTGGAGGTATGCAGACCAATTATAAGGCTACTTTAAAAGAACATTTGAGAAATGGTGCTGACTCAGTGATGAGAAGGATTGGGTGCGAAAGATGTCTTTTGTTAGAAATAATAGGAGTAGTCAATTTTCCTGGGGGAGGGGTGTGAAGGAAAAGAAAAAAGTTAAAGATGACTCATTGGGTTGAAAACCTAAGTAACTAGAAGGAAAAGCTTATACTCAACAGAAAATGGGAAATAGACACAGAAGTGATAACAAATATTTTTAAATCATTAGTGTATTTGAATTTGACCTATAAAACCTTTATCTTCTCTAAAGCATAATTTGTGATTTGAACAGTCAGTTCATAGATGCCAGTTTGTCAGAAATATAATGTGAAGTTTGAGATGGAAAGATAAGGACATCAGAGTCATTTCATCCTGTTTCCTAGAATTCCCCTATTACTTCAAGTAAGAAAGGAATAACCAAAGATATTCATCATGGTCAGAAAAAAGGCATTTCTATCAAAGCCTGGTGTGCGATTTATGAAAAGGGAAGGGGAGAAAGTAGGAGTGCTTCTCTGACTCTGACTGGATGATTAAATCTTGAGGTATGTATAGTGTTTTTCTGTAAAAAACAAATAACAAAAAATGGTCATTCTGGCTATGACATAAGGGAACAACCTTGCAAAGGTTTGTCACAATATTTTACTTCTCAGTTGGAACCCATGACAATTGAACAGATATCAGATTAATATCAGGCTATACAGTCTGTTGATTTACATCATAGATATAGGTTAGAGGCATATTGGAGATTTTGAATACTGATGCCAGGGAATTTTTATCCAAATTTTTGGAGTTTGTCTAACCTTTATTACTGGAAGTAAATGATCCCATGCAATTTTTACTTTTAGTTCTCCTTCCTTAATTTTCTAGTAACTACAGCAGATAGATAATAGGCAGCTAGATGACCCAGAAGATGGACAATTATGGAGTTGTTGTTTTTATCTTTTTTTTTTAAAGAAGACCGATGACAGGGTGATATCTTGATTCCTGTGTGGGTTAAATTTAAGTGAGAATGAGTTGTTAGCCACTCTCTCTTTCCCAGTCATTGAATTATGTGGCAAGACAGAAGTCAGGATGATTAGTAATGATCCAAGATTCAGTAGTTGACCTTGACCTTCTTTGATGTCTGACCAAGATCAAAGTACCCCATAGTTCCTGCTTCAGTTGCCTTCATGTTTGTTGGGACAAACTGATAGACAGATTTGAGGCCACAGTAGAGTAAGAAGACATGAGTTCATATCTAGTTTTAGATACTTACTTGATGTTTGATCTTGGGAAAACCTCAGTTTCTTTATCTGTAAAATGGTAATAATAATAATGATAATGATAATAACAGTAATAATAATAGTATCTATCTTTTAGAGTAGTTGTTAGAATAACTTTAAGTAATATTTTAAAAACTCTTTGCAAATCATAACTTGCTACATACATGCTATTATTATTGCTTTATATATATATATATATATATATATATATATATATATAAAATATAATAAAATGTTTGTCCTTTATTTGAAAACAACCATGACATAAGGGAGGTGATGCCATGACCAAGTATGTGAATTGGATTTGAGTGAGAGAGTGCTGTGCTAAGTCACTAGCCTCACTTTTCCCCTCCAAAGTCATCTGGGACCAGTGGCCAGATAAGAATCTGGACCATTGGAGAAAACCCAGGATGTGAGGCAATCAGGGTTAAGTGACTTGCCCAATGTCACACAGCTGGTAAGAATCAAGTGTCTGAGGCGGATTTGAACTCCTGTCCGCCTGACTCCAAGGTCAATGCTCTTTCCATTATGCCACCTAGCTGCCCATAATAATATAAAAATTATTATAAAATTAAAAAATAATAAAAATACCATTATTACTCTGGAGGGTCTCCAATAGTCTTCAATGGGAATCCCCTGATGATGTTTATTCCTTCTGGATGATGAGTAGGATTGCTTTGGATCAGTTCAAAATCTGAACAAACTCTTCAGGATGATCTTAGCCTTGATCTAACTTGTATGGGGATAGTTAGATGGCCTAGTGGATAGAGTGCTGGGTCTAGATTCAGAGAGTCGAGTTCAAATCAACACCCTCAGACCCTTACCAGCTGCATAACCCTGGGTAAGACTTAATTTCTGTTGCCTTAGTTTCTTCAAATATAGAATAAGGATAATAGTAGTATGCATGTCAAAGGTTGTAGAAACCAAATGAGATTGGATCATAGCCAGGTTAGGAGCCTGGGTGAATGGGCAGGAGAGTGTACCTTATAAGTAATTTGGAAGTTTGAAATTTTGTTATTCAGTCTTTACAGTCACATCTGACTCTGAGACTATTTAGGCTTTTCTTCAAAAAGACACTGGAATAGTTTGCCATTTCCTTCTTCAGCTCATTTTCCAGATGAAAACTGAGGCAAACAGGGTGAAGTGACTTGCCTAGATCACACAGCTAATAAGCTTCTGAAGTCAAAATTGAACTCAGGAAGATGAGTCTTCTGATTCCATGTCTATTACTTTATCTGCTACAACTCTAGATGCCACAAGTGTGGAACAGGGAAATCTAATCTATTTTTGATCCAGTGTAAGAATAATGAAATGAAAGAATAAAAATTGATCAAACCTTATAAGACTTCAATTATTGATTTAAGAGTCAAAGACTGGGGCATCTAGGTGGAGCAATGGTTAGAGCACCTGCCCTGCAGTCAGGAGTACCTGAGTTCAAATCCTGTCTCAGACACATAATTACCTAGCTGCATGATCTTGGGCAAGCCACTTAACCCCAATGCCTTGTAAAAACTAAAGAGTCAAAGACTAACAGAGAGTCAATAAACATTTATCAAACACCAACAGGATGCCAGGTACTTACTAATCACTGAGATGTGATGTATATTGCACAGAGTAGGAATTTAATGAAATCTGTATGCTCATTTACTATGTGGAAAGTTGACAAATATTTACATATAAAAGGGAATTGATTGTTCACTTAGAGGTGAATAAGATTAAAGACCTTCTAATCCACCCCTGATTTTATTTATAAGGAAACCTGAGAGGTAAGATAATTTACCTGGGTTCAAACAGGTAATTGAATGTACAGAAGGTTTTGTTAACAAAAGTTTTATAGGGATAATGTGGGAGAAATGAAAGAGGGACTAAATACATTCTGTTTCTACTTTCCTCTTCACTTTCTCCATCTCAACTTTTACTATGTTCAAAGACAAGAAAGATTTATGGAAAGGATCTATGGAAATAGGTCACAGTACAGTGGATGAAATGGATGTGCCTCAATAGACAGTTGTTATTTAGTTACTTAAGTAGCTCTATAGGACTCTTACTTAAGTCTTTTAAACCCAAGTGGTTGGCATTGTTCTAATGCAAATAGATGCAGAATAGGCCTTAAAGAAAGAAAACATTTTTATTATACATTTGGGTAGATACCAAGTATGCATTTCAAGAAAACTGACGTTAAAAGAAATATACTACAAAGAACTAAATGTAACTGAATAACTTGAGATTTTTCCCTCATTTTTTGGTAAATGTAATTTTTAGCAAGATTACTCATTTTTATTTGTTTCTGTTCCTTCCATCCTTCCTTCCTTCCTTCCTTCCTTCCTTCCTTCCTTCCTTCCTTCCTTCCTTCCTTCCTTCCTTCCTTCCTTCCTTCCTTCCTTCCTTCCTTCCTTCTTTCCCCCTATCCCTTCCCTTTCTTATTCTCTATCTTCCTTTGATTCTCTCTTCACTTTCACATTTTCTCTTTTTCTTTCTGTCCATTTCTTTTTCTTTCTCCCTTCTTCCTTTACCTCCTTTTCCTCCCTTTTTCAGTAACTTACATTTTCATACACTATTGAGAATTACAAGGAGCCTCACAATATACCTACATGTATTTCAGACAAGCAATATCTTATGACTTATTAGTAAATAATTATAGAACTGGAAGGAATCTGAAAAGTTTTCTTCCTTCATGCCTACTTTGTACAAAGGAGGAAATTAAAATTGAGAGATAGAGACTAAATAGCTTTTCACAGAATTAAAAAATATTGGAGCTGAGATTCAAATTCAGGTCACCCCATTCCACTGCTACTTCTCCAGTAGTATGTTACAGCCTTCTAAATAAGGGCTTATTTATATTAGTTGGACAGGATTTGATTCTTAACTATATTGTATATTTATAATAATCTGTGGCTGTTTGGTCTGGGATTTCCAGGACAGAAATAAATCTTCAAATTCTGTTGATTTATTACAGAATTTACTAATTCAATCAAAACTAGAATAGTCACTTATAAAAAAGTTTTTAAAAATATAGGTTCTTCTGTATCATTGCCACCCTAAGGACTTATACTTTGACCCTTAGAAAAGGAATTATTACATATATCTGCTTCCAATAAATTTGGCTATATTCACATACTTGTCTAAATCTGGATAAGTGTTAAAGGCTGTTTTTCAAAAATTATTTTTCATTGATATCATTTGTTTTTAAGACCAGAATTTCTCCCAATATATTTTCTCCATGCCCTTAGAGTGAACTATTCCACTTACTAAATAATAATTTAAAGAAGAAAATGAAAAAGAAAAAAAATCAACATATCCAATCATTACATAGAAAAAGTCTGAAAACATTCAATGACAACCAAATCTGAAAAGAAGTGGCCTAGGAAATCTTCTCATATCTCTTCTTTGGAGCCATGCTTATAATTATGCAGCACTCATTTTTGATTTTTTTTGAGGGATGGGGGTGTATGTATTGCTCTTTCCATTTACATTGATGTAGTCATTGTGTATATATTGTATCCTTGACTCTGACTATTTCATTTTGTATCAGTTCATATATATCTTTATATGCTTCTTTGTATTCATGAAATTCATCATTCTTTACAATAGTACTATTCCATTACATTCACATAATGTGACTTTTTAAAAAACTATTCCCCATACTGATTAAGTGCATATACTTTATTATTAGTTCTTTGTTACTAAAGAAAGTATTACAAAAATTGTTTTGGTGCATAGTGGCCTCATGGGTATAGTTTTTTTTATTATGACTCTCTGAGTCAAAGGATATAAGCATTTTAGTTACTTTATTTACTTGATTACAAATTTCTTTCCAAAATAGTTGCAGTGATTCATACTTGGACTATAATGTGTGAATGTACCTATGTTACCACAGTCTTTCCAATACTGATCATTCCCAACTTTTGTTATCATTATCAATTTATAAGAAATAAGGTGAAATCTTGGGGTTATATTGATTTGCATTTCTCTCTCCTGTTTATTATTTATTGGGAAAGCATCTAGCATGTCCCACATATGATGCTTGCATTTGGTTTTAGATTATATATATATATATATATGTATATATATACACACACACACATATATATATATATATATATATATATATATATATATATATATATATGTATATACGAAGGATCCTTTTATACCTCTGCTTTTTAGAGTTTTTTTAATACCTGATTTAAAATTTTTTCTTATTTATTTAAGGCAATGGAGTTAAGTGACTTGTCCAAGGTCACATAGCTAGGCACTTATTAAGTGTCAGGAGTACTCAAGTACTCCTTACTCCAGGGCTGGTGTTGTACCCACTGCTCCACCTAGCTGCCCCTAGAATTTTTTAAAGCATAAATGTTGTTCTTTGTCAAAGACTCTGTACCTGAACTAATCATATAGTTTTATAGATTTATAGATTTATGTCTTTAATAAGATTAGTTGTTTTGATTGTTTTCCTAATGTCAAACTATACTAGCATCCCTAGTATAATTTCAAATTGTTTTGATGAATGTTTTCTTCGAATTGTTGTTGTATATTTGAGAGAATTTTATTTAAACATTTTTGGTCACTGTTAACTACTTTTCTTTTTAAACTTTACGTTTTTCCTGGTTTAGGTGCTAGGATTATATCTATTTCATAAAAGGAAATTCAGTGCTTTCTTTCTTAATTGGTAAGAAATAATTTTTTAGCATTGGTACTTATTGGCCTTTAAAACTGATAAAATTATCCTGTGGATTTTAGGAGGTCATTTACATTTAGTTCCATTTCCTTTTCTAAAATCAGGATGTTTTAGATATAGCATTGGTCTTTTATTTAGGTATTCTCTATTTTTGAAGGTATTTATTTATTTTTTGTGTTGTCAACTTTCTGAGTTTGGAAGTTGACTATAGAGGCACAAGACTTCCCAATGGTAGTGGTCTCTCTACCAATAAATCCCTACAGATTATGCTCATTATAAGTCTCAATATCTCTTTGCACAATATGCCTTTCCCTGCCATGGGAGAGTTTTATGAATGTAACCACCACTCATACTGAACTGAAGTTTCTCCCTTTCCTCCCCTGTTTCAATCCCCATTTTTGACAACTCATCTTTTTTCCCATAGATGCTCTTCTAAGTGAAAGACTACAAGAGTCATTTCCTCTTTACTCTTTACTATAGATCTGATCAAGTTACAGGTTACACTGTAGATAGAGCTTGGAGTCAGGAAGAACTGACTCAAAGTCAGTCTCAAACACTTAGTAGCTGTATAACCCTGAGCAAGTCATAAAAACACTTCAGGATCCTCAGCTTGTCAGCACTTATCTTGTGGTTTAGCACAGTACTTGTCACATGGGACATACTATTTGAATGCATATGCCCTTCACCCTTCAATAAACATTCTCATTTCAATTTTCCTTCCCTCTCTCCTTCTATGAGGCCTCCTATTAAATAATTTACTCTTATAGACAAACAAATCACATTGATTCACCTGTAGACTGATTGTTGTAATAGTCAAAGCATGGTATTTCAAGAACATTTCTTAATCATCACTTTCTTTTTTTATGCTTTTTTTGCAAGGCAAATGGGGTTAAGTAGCTTGCCCAAGGCCACAGAGCTAGGTAATTATTAAGTGTCTGAGGCCAGATTTAAACTCAGGTACTCTTGACTTCAGGGTCAGTGCTCTATCCACTGCACCACCTAGCCACCCCTAATCATCACTTTCATTTAAAGTTTATTTTTAACTTTAACTCTCCATGTTCTTTTAGAAAGAAATATCCTAATAGTCCCTCTGTGGTTATTTTGTATTTTAATCTCATAGATTTTTTCTTTCTAATTTGTCTTTTTTACTTCTTTGTTTTCCACTGTCTTAATTTATTCTAGTGGTTGTTATTATTAATTGTGCCTCCCTTATTTAGTATGTTTTTTACCTTTGTGTTTCATTATGTTGAATATTAGCAAAGGAAATAATTTGCTCATATTTTCTTCTTCTTTTTTCTTTTTTCTTTTTTACTATTACTTTTTCCAATATTTTTCCAATGTACAAATAGATTTCAGCATTCAACTTTTTGTTAACTTTCCAGTTCTACATTTTTCTCCCTTCCTCCTTTCCTTTCCTTCTCTCCTTGACAGTAATTAATATGACATAGGTTATATTTGTATAATTATGTTAAGCTTATTTCTATATTAGTCATCATTTGAAAGAAGAAAAAGAACAAAAGGGGGGAAAGCTATGAGAAGGAAAAAGCATAAAACAAAAATTTAAAACTAGTTTGCTTTAGTTTGTATTTAATCTCCATCTTTCTATGAATATAGATGTTATTTTCTATTATAAGTCTTTTAGAATTGTCTTTCATCATTGTATTGCTGAGAGTCTCTCATAGTTGACCATCACACAATGTTGCTGTTATTGTGTTCGATGTTCTCCTGGTACTGCTCACTTCATTCAGCATCAGTTCATGTAAGTCTTTCCAAGTTTTTCTGAAATCTACCTGCTCATGAGCAATAATAGTCTGTCACATTCATATACCACAATTTGTTCAACAATTCCTCACTTGATGGTCCTCCCTTTAATTTTCATTTCTTTTGCTACTACAAAATGAACTGCTATAATTATTTTTGTACATATGAGTCTTTTCCCCTTTTATGATCTCTGTGGGATACAGCCCTAGGAGCTGAATTAAAGAGTATGCACAATTTTATTGCCTTTTGGATAGAGTTCCAAATTGGTTAGAATGGTTAGAACAGTTCATAATTACAGCAGCAGTATGTTAGTGCCCCAGTTTTCCCACATCACCTCCAACATTGTTCATTTTCATTTTTTTGTCATTTTAGCCAGGTTGATAGATGAGATATGGTATGTCAGAATTGTTTTAATTGGCATTTCTCTAATCAATAATGATTTAGAGCATTGTTTCATATAGCTATACATATAGTTTTAATTTCTTCATCTGAAAACTGCCTGTTCATATCCTTTGATCATTTATCAAGTGGGCATTCTTATAAGAATTTTATCAGAAATTTTAGCTGTACAAATTGATTCCCAGATTTCTGTATTCCTTTTAATCTTCCTTGCTTTAATTTTATTTGTGCAACCCCTTTTTAATTTAGTGTAATTAAAGTTATCCATTTTGCATTTTATAATGTTCTCTATTTCTTGTTTGGTCATCTATTCCTCCCCTCTCCATAGATCTGATAGATAAACTATTCCTTAGCAAATGAAGAACAAAATTGACTGAAGATTCTTAAACAGAAGTTGGCCAAATGAAAAAAAAGAGTTACAAAAGCAAACTGAAGAAAATATTTCCTTAAAAACTTAGAATTGGGGGACAGCTAGGTGGCACAGTGGATAGATTACCGGCCCTGGAGTCAGCAGTACCTGAGTTCAAATCCAGCCTCAGACACTTAATAATTACCTAGCTGTGTGGCCTTGGGCAAGCCATTTTAACCCTATTTGCCTTGCAAAAAACCTAAAAAAATTTAGAAGTGAGCAAGTGGAATCTAATGACTCTATAAGTCATTAAGAGTCAGTCAAACAAAATCAAAAGGATAATAAAATATCTCATTGGAAAAATAATTGGCCAAGAAATAGATCTTGAAGAGATCATTTAAGAAATATTGGATGACCTGAAAGCCATGATTTAAAAAAAAGAGCTGGACAGCATCTTTTCTTTTTTTTTGACAAGGTAATGGGACTAAGTGACTTGTCCAAGGCCATACAGCTAGTATGTATTATTTGTCTGAGATTGGATTTCAACTCAAGTCCTTCTGCTTCCAGAGCTGGTGTTCAATCTACTGTACCTGTTAGCTGTCCCTAGACAGCATCTTTCAAGAAATTATCAAAGAAAACTGATATCCTAAAACCAGAGAATAATAATTTCTGAATGAGTCTATTTATCAATTCCTAAAAGAGATCCCCCAAATTAAAATTCCAAGGGATTTTGTGAACAAATTCTAAAATTATCAGGTCAAGCAAAAATATTTTAAGAAGCCAGAAAGAGGGGTGGCTAGGTGGTGCACTCAATAGAGTACCAACCTTGGAGTCAGGAGTACCTGGGTTCAAATCTGACCTAAGACACTTAATAATTACCTAGCCATGTGGCCTTGGGTAAGCCACTTAACCCCATTGCCTTGAAAAATCTAAAAAAATAAGAAGCCAGAAAGAAATAATTAAAAAATCAAGGATCCAAAGACAGGATTACATAGAATTTAACAACTTCAATATTAAAGTATTGGAGGGGATAGAAGATAATATTCAGAAAGGCAAAGGAGCTTGTATTAACTGAGAATTAAATATTCACCAAAATTGTGCATAATATTTTAGCAGAAAAGATGAAATAGGGGACTTTCAAAGTTTCCTAATGATAAGACCAGAGCTGAACAGAAAATTTCATTTTCAAATACAAAATTCAAATATAAGACAAGAAAAATAAAAAATAAACTGAAAAAATCATGTTATTTAATAAAGTTAAACTGTTTACTTCCCTGCACAAGAAGTAACTCCTACACTTGTAACTCTTGAACACTCTATCTTTATAACAGCAGTTAGAGGGAGTATAAATAGACAGAGAGTGTGAGTATGTTGATTTGGATGTTATGTTATTAAAAATTTTAAGGAATGAAGTAAAGGATTGTATTGGGAGAAGAGAAAAGGCAGAGCAATACAGAGTGAATCACACCACATGAGGAGGTATAAAAAACCTATTCCAATAGAGGAAAATAATGGAAGGAATGAGCATTGTATAAAGTTCAATCTCATTGAATTTTGACTCAAAGAATTAATAATATTCATACTGTTTGGTATAAAAAACTTATCTTACCATAGAGGGAAATAGGTGGAGGATGAGGAAAGAAATAGGAGGGGGAAACTGATAAAAGGTAGGGCAGATTGAGGGAGGCAGTGGTCAGAAGCAAAATAATAATGAGGAGGGATAGGATAAAAGAGATAGAGAAACAAAGAGGAGGTGTGGAGAATAGGATAGATGGAAATAAACAGTGATGATAAATGTCAATGTGAACAGAATGAATTCTCCCATAAAATGGAAGCAAATGGCAGAGTGAATTAAAAAGCGGAATTCTACAATATGTTGTTTATAAGAAACACATCTGAAGCAGAGAGAGAGAGAGAGAGAGAGAGAGAGAGAGAGAGAGAGAGAGAGAGAGAGAGAGATACAGTATAAAGGGGAAAGAGTGTAGGAGAGCATATTATGCCTCAATTGAAATAAAAATAGCAGGGATAGCAATCTTGATAGCAATCTTGATCTCAATCAAAGCAAAAGCAGAAATAGATCCAATTAAAAGACATAAGGAAGGAAACTACATCTTGCTTAAAGATATCATAGACAATGAAGTGAAATCAATACTAAACATATATACACCAAGTGATATAACACCTAGATTCTTAGAGAAGTTTAGTGAGTTGCAGGAAGAAATTACAGCAAAACTATACTAGTGAATGACCTCAACCTCCCCTTCTCAGAACTAAATAAATCTAAACACACAAAAAAGAAAGAAGTTAAAGAAGTGAATAGAGTTTAAGAAAAGTTAAATATGATACAGCTGTGAAGAAAACTGAATGGGAATCTAAAGGTATATATCTTTTGTCAGTGGGACATGGAACACAAAAATTGATCATATCTGAAGACATGAAACCTTACAACCAAATGCAGAGAGGTGGAAATTTTAAATACACTCTTTTCAGATTATGATGCGACACAAATGGCATGAAATAATGGGTGTAAAAAGATAGATTAAAATTAAGTGCAAACTAAATAATTTAATTCTAAAAATGAATATTTCAAACAACAAATCATAGAAACAATCAATATTTTTGAGTACAAAGTGTATTTATTTATATTTTATAAATATGGATAGTATTTGATATTTCCTCGGTTATAGATACAAACAAATTTTAACATTCCTTTTTAAAACTTTGAGTTCCAAATTCTCTCCCTTCCTCTCTCCTCATCCTTCTTTGAAAAAAAAGCAATTTTATATAGATTATATGTGTGTAGCCATGCAAAACATTTCCATAATTGTCAAAGAGAATAACAATAAGACATATCAAAATTTATGGGATACAGCTAAAGCAGTTCTTAAGGAAAATTTTATTTCTCTAAATGCTTCCATGAATAATATGGAGAATGAGCAGATCAATGAATTGGGTACACAATTTTAAAAAAAAGCTAGCAATTCCCCATTAAAGATCAAATTTGAAATTTTGAAAATCAAAGGAGGGTTGAATAAAATATAAAGTAAGAAACTATTGAACTAATAGATAAAAACTAAGAGCACATTTTAAGAAAAAGTAACAAAATAGTTAAACCTTTGATTAATTCGATTTAAGAAAGGAAAGACCAAAAACAAATTACTGGTATCAAAAATAGATGAATAGGGGTGGCTAGGTGGCACAGTGGATAGGAGTACCTGGGTTCAAATCTGGCCTCAGACACTTAATAATTACCTAGCTGTGTGGCCTTGGGCAAGCCACTTAACCCCATTTGCCTTGCAAAAACCTAAAAAAAATTAATAGACAAAAATCTAAATTTCCCAGATTAAGAGAAGAAAAAAAAAAACTTTAAAAACCCCATTTTAGATAAAGAAAATAAACATCATCAATTAACTCCCTAATTAAAAAAATCTCCATGGCCACATGGATTCAAAAATAAATTCTACTAAACATTTAAAGAATAATTAATTTCAATACTATATATAGTATTTGGGAAAAGAGACAAAGGAGTCCTACAAAATTCCTTTTATGCTACAAATATGGTGCTGATACCTAAACCAGGAGGAAAGAAACAGAAGGAAAAATTATAGACTAATTTCCTTATTGAATATTGATTGCAAAAATTTAAAATAAAATAGTAGCAACATGATTAAAGAAACTTATCAGGACAGTATATTATAATCAGGTGGGACTTATGGTAGTAATGCAGGACTGGTTTAATATTAGGAAAACTATCAGCATAATTGACCATATCTTTCATAAAACTAGAAGGAAATTATCTTATTTTCTTAATAAATTCAGAAAAAGATTTTGCAAAAATATAGCACCAATTCCTATTGTATTTTCCTTAATATGATAAAAAGTATCTACATAAACCATCAGCAAGCATCATATGTAATGGAAACAAGCTAAAAGCTTTCCCCATAGTATCTGAATGAAACAAGGATGCAACTATAACCACTATTATTCAATATTATACCAGAAATGTTAGCTTTAACAATGAGGAGAAAAAGAAAGAAGAATGAATTACAATAGACAATGAGGAAATGAAACTATTACTCTTTGCATATATGATGGTTGACTTAGAGAATCAGCTAAAAATCTACTTTATATATACTTAACAACATTAACAAAATTGCAGGATATAAAATAAACCCATGTAAATCATTAGCATTGCTCTATATAACCAAGAAAGTCCAATAGCAAGAGACAGAGATATTCCATTTAAATTAACTACAGATAATATAAAATATTTGGGAGTCAAACCCAGATACAATATGAACACAATTGCAAAATACATTCCACATAAAGTTAGATCTAATCAGTTTGAGAAATACCAATTGCTCATCTGTAAGCTGAACTAATATATCAAAAAATAAAAAAAATATATTTAAGTTACTTACTCAATGCTTTGCCTATCAAACTACCAAAAACTATTTTATAGAGCTAAAAAAATTAAAACAAAATTCATTGGAAGAAAAAAGGTCAAGAATAGTAAGAGAATTAATGGAAAAATAAATTCAAAAGAAAGTGACTGTCTATTTCAGACCTAATATATTATAAAGTGGTAACCTTTTGATACTGGATAAGAAAAAGTGCGGTGGATCAGTGGAATAAGTTAAGTACATAAATTACAGTAATAAATGTCTATCTTAACCTGCTGTTCAATAAACCATTGACTTCAGCTTCTTGGATAACAAATCAGTATTTGTCAAAAAAAAGTGCCAAGAAAAATGGAAAATAATATGGCAGAAACTAGGCATGGACCAACATTTCACACCATATATCAAGACAAGATCAAAATGGGTACATGATTTAGACATAAAATGTGATGCCAATAGCAAATTAAGAGAGCAAGTAATAGTTTACCAGTAAACTCTATGGAGAACTGAAGAACTTATGATCAAAAAAGATACTTTATGATATGCAAAATAGATAATTTCAATCACATTAAATTAAAAAGTATTTGCACAAATAAAAGCAATGCAACCATGATTAGAAGGAAAACAGAAAACTGGGAAACAATTTTTACAACCAATATTTCTGATGAAGATCTATTTCTCAACTATACAGTAGTGAATTGAATGAAATTTATTAGACAATATGTCATTCCCCAATTGACAAATGGTCAAAAATATGAACATGTTGTTTTCAAATGAAGAAATAAAAGCTATTTATAGCCATATGAATAAATGCTCTAAATCACTATTGATTAGAGAAATATAAATTAAAGCAACTGTGAGGTACCACCTCATACCCATCAGATTGCCTAATATGTCAGAAAAGGTAAATGATAAATGCTGTAGTTGTGGGAAATTTGAAATACTAATGCTTTGTTGGTAGAGTTGTGAAATTATTCATACATTCTGGATAGCAATTTGAAATTATGTTCATCAAATACTCCATACTTTTTGATCCATCAATAGCTTTTAGAATACAGCAAAGACTGGGTACTTGAGTCTGCATCTCAAAGAAATTACAAAGAAAGAGGGAAAAGGAACCAAAGTAGAAAAATATTTATAGCAGCCCTTTTTGTATTGGCAAAGAATTGAAAAAATGAGGGAATGACCATCAGTTGGAGGAAGTCTGAACAAATTGTGTTACATGAATAGATAAAATTCTACTGTACTATAAGAAATGATGAGCACACAGGTTTCAGAAAAACCTGAAAAGACTTATATGAACTGTATGATGCTGAATGAAGTAAGCCCTACCAGGAGAACATTATACACAGTAACAGCAACACTGTGTGATGATCAGTTATGATTGACTTAGCTCTTTTCATTAATACAATGTTCTAAGAAATTCCAAAATATTCGTAATGAAAAATACTATCACCATCCAGAGAAAGAAATATACAATGCTAATGCTAATCTAAGCATACTATTTTTCACATTTATGTTTTTTGTTTTTTCTTTCTTGTGTTTTTTCCCCTTTTGTTCTAATTCTTCTTTCACAAGATGACTAATGTGGAAATATCTTTAACATAATTATGGTAAAACCTATATAACATTGCTTGCTCTCTTGGGGAGAGAAGAGAAGAGGGGATGGACAGAGGCAGAAACATTTTGAACTCAAAATCTCATAAAAATGCATGCTGAGGGCAGCTTTGTGGCATAGTGGATAGAGCAGCGGCCCTGAAGTCAAGAATACCTGAGTTCAAATCCAACTCAGACACATAATAATTGCCTAGCTGTGTGATCTTGGGCAAGTCACTTAACCCATTGCCTTAAATAAATAAAAACAATTTAAAATTTAAAATTCACATTGAAAACTTTCTTTACATGTAACTGGAATAAACAAATTACTACTAACTGGAATAATCTTCAAATGTCTCTCATTGAAACTTGAACTTTTTAAAATTGATAATTAGGTTCAGGTTTGCAAGATATGTTAGATTTCATCTTAAACACCTTTCTTCTTTGATAAAATTTTTTTATTCTTTTCAGCAATATATGGCAGGTGCAGAATAGTTATATAATTAAAATTTTCTTTCCTTTATATTTAAAGAGAATCTCTTTTGGAAATTGCAGCAGAGATATCCTCCCCACTCCCTGTTCCAAAACAGTCTGAATTCTTTTGATTGATAGCTGGTTTTCTGGATGATTTTCTCATAATGGTTTTACTTGTTTTGTAGTGTTCAAGTTTTTTTTTCAATTTGCACTGCCAGAGGAGGGCTATATGAGTGAAACCAGAGATTCAGTTGTAGTCTTCTACCTTGGTGCTCAAAAGAATAGTAAAGACTAGAGATATAATACTTAAATTAGCATATTTTTTAAAAAAAATTCTCATCAGAATCTTCCTATACTGGTGAAATCAACTGTCTGAAACAAATATATAATATCTCTTTCCACAAACCAGCCTATAGGGAGACTGAAGTGGGTGTGAGAGTTTTTCCAAGAGGCCTATGACCATTAAGTTGTTTCTATGAATATTGTACTAGAGAACAATATGCTTTGCCTATATAAAGACCCTGTATTAATATTCTTTCTTAATGCTTCTAATTTTTAAGATAATCCTTCACTGTGTATATTTGTATTTCTATCATTCTCTTTTTTTTCTTTGAGGAGACTTGCCATCATGAATTTATTTTTTTCTATTTTGTCAATTATTGCCGCTGGGCAGAACATACATTTAGTTTTTACATTTATTTTTTCTCTCCCAAACGATTTGAGAATATTCTGATGTGGTTTTGTGCCTTTTTGAGAATTCAGAGAGTTCTCTGCCTCCTTAGATATTGAACAAGTTTTCTTTTTCTTGCCATATTTATTCACTTCTACTGGAATCACTTAATGTCCTAGAGACCATTTTTTTTTCTTCTGTTTTAATATATTCCATTTAATTATCTGCTAGTGCTCTAGGTTTTAATTGAGTTTTCTTTCTCCTGAAAGCTTTGAAAATTTAAGACTTTTACTCTGGATTTCTCTTTAGTCTATTTTCTTATTCCTTCTATATATTATCAGATCTCTCAGGAATGGATATCAAAGATGTCTCATCCACTTCTTATATTGGGAAATTTCCTTTTCACCAGCCTCAGATCCCACCTCCAAGTAGTTTTGGGATGGACAGAAATGCTCCTGCATGATGACAGTCACTTTTCTTCTGGTCAACTGTAGCACCTTCCCCCCCCTACCAAACTATCACCTTACCCCATTTCCCTCTCTTTAATTTTCCAGCGGAATACTGGTTCAGTTTGACATTGCTCTAGGCCTTTCTCTTTACCATGAGCAAAAGTTGAGTTCTTTTGCTTATTAATAAATAATGACAGAATAATGATGGGTTGTAGGATGTAGACCTACAGATACAACAGGAACTTCGAATTTTCAAGCACAAGTCCAAGAATTTTGGGGGGATGGAGAGCTAAGTGATTGCAATCAGGACTAGGGATTAACCTTTTCTACTACCGAATTCAGGTCTTTACCTCATGTGTCTTGACTGGGGGGGACAACTGTATTTTATCTCTTGAGAATAATTCTTATTTCAGGGAGTTTTGAAATTTTGGGAAGATTAGAGAAAATGTTTCATCCTTTGTCTTGGTCACATGAACTGAAAGTCGCTAGCTTGTTTGGTGTTATTGGGGGGGAAAGAGATTTTGTAATGATAGAAGAAAATGGAGTTAGAGCTTCCTTCCAAAGCTCCAGTCTAGGGTAAGGAGGCCCTGGTCTCTTTGACTATACCCACCAAGATCTGTACAAATAATGTTAAATGTCATTTACCTGGAAATACATATGAAAAGATGGGCTTTGTTTATCATAAAGAACTGTTGTTATTTATCATCTTTGCCTCAATATATTCCTCCAAATACTTTTTAGAAACTTATTCTGAGCCCCTTCCAGGTGATTAATGATAGAATAATATTTTTTCCCTTTCAAATATGTTGCTATTTAACCTTTAAATTTCCATGAAGTCACAAACTCATGTGCAGTATATATTGCTATAATATATTTAAATCTTTGGGTACATTACTATAGATATTGAAATATATATATATATATATATATGATGCGAATGTGTATTTGCACATACATGTGTGTATTCATATACCTGTATACATAAATATATGTATAAATCACTGGTCTTTTTTCTCTCTCCCTCCCCCACTCTCGCACCCACTTCAATCTCCCTATAGGCTGATTTGTTGAAAGAGATATTATGTATTTGTTTCAGATCTTTGATTTCACCAGCATAGGAGCTTTCTGATGAGAATTTTTTAAAAAAAATATGCTAATTTAAGTATTATATTTCTAGTCTTTACTATTCTTTTTGAGCACCAAGGTAGAAGACTACAACTGAATCTTTGGTTTCACTCATATAGCCCTCCTCTGGCAGTGCATGCTAGTCTGTTATTGTAATTTATAGATGAAAGTTTCCCAGATTAAATTTCACTTAATCACTGAGAGATGAAGTGTCTTGCTCCTAGTCTTGCAGTCAGTATGTGACTGCAGTAGAACTTGCACCTTCAAAGATCATCTATCTCTGAGTAGGCTTTCCCTCCAATATTGTCCACTACTTTTTATTGACTATCTATCCATCATTAATCAAAAGCTCTCCACAATCCTTACTCCAAGATTGGTCTTCCAACTCTTGTCTACCTTAGAATTCTAGAGCAAGACTTTTCTCAGCTTCAGGCTCACATTACCATCTGCCTGTTGGACATTTCAAATTAGTTGCCCCATTAAGATCATAAATTCAACAAATTCAAAACTGAACTAATAATATTTTTCCCACAAAGTCATTTCTTCTTAAAATGCCCCTATGTCTGTTGAGAATACCATTTTCTATCTGGTCAAAGAGTCATTCTGAAATCTTCAGTCTTTTGCACCTCCCATATCAATCAATTGATGACTGTTCTCAATTTTACTTCTACAACATCTTTCACATTTGATCCCTTTTTTCTGGGATTAGGTTTTACAACAAAATATGTGAAGTTCACTAACACATTCTTCATTTAAATATTTGAAAAGTACTTTTTAAAAATTCTTGAGAGTCTATAAAGTCTTTTTTTATTTCTCATTGTGAGTTAGATGGTAGGAAACAAGAGTGTTAAATATTTCTTAAATTAAAAGAAACAGATTTTTATGGTCACAGATTTAGAATTAAAGGGATCTTAGGGACCATTGAGTCTAGCTGAGAGATGTGAATTGTCCTGCCCAGTGCTACATGTCTGAGGCAAGACTTGAACTCATGTATTTTTTATTTCAAACCCAGAATTGCAGTGCTATTTCCTCTGTCTTTCATTGTCTCCATTATTTTTGGTAAAATATAGGTGAAATATCAGAATCCATTTGTCACATACTAGTATATTTTCCTGTTTTTATCAAATGTCTGAAGAAGAAATAAAAATTGAATAGTAAAATTTCACTTTATATAGAATTCATAGTCAGAGAACTTGTTATGTATTAACCAATATGATCCTGCACAATATATTTGGTTATTTGTGGCATCAGTTTTCTCATCCATCTGATCAAAATTTTGAGCAAGATAAGCTATAAATCTGATGAAAAGAAACACATAAGTGCAACAATAAGAACAACTTTTGGGCAGCTCTACTCACATAAGTTTTTATTTTTCAGAACATCTTACACAACAGAGATTTAAAGAGTAAAATTAATAATTCTTAGGTAACCATCTGGATGTTTCTTTTCTTCATAGTTAAATACCTCATGTCAGTGTACCAGATTAATAGATCATCTAAAAAGTGCAGTCATTGTGAAGACTCTTCAAAAGGGCATATGGTCAAGGGCTCTAATTAAACACTTGTTAGAAGTAAATTAGTTAATTAGACTTGACCACCACTTCCCAAGGAGATAATCAACTCAGGGTCTGTGGAAAGCACCAACATCCTGTGGAGGCAGAAGTAGAGTTTGTTCTTTGGCAAAATATGTCTATTATTAAATTCTTTTTATGTGCTCCATCCTGACCCTATCAGAAAAGAGTCTAGGCATATAAAACCACAGCAATGCAGAATTCTTCTGAGAAGGCAATTTCTCCTGACGTCAAGCACTACACAGTTCCCTTCTGATCCTATCTTAGACATTTGCAATAGTTGATAAATCAGAAAGACCAGCTATCTACTCCTATGAATATTTTGTGAAGCAGTTGAGCCCCTGGTTGGCAATGATTACTCCAATGGTACATTTTTATTTAAATGTCACTCAGTGCTATAAGCCATAATTCTGAATGCTTGAACCTTGTATGTTTTTACTAGTAGAATAAAACTTTTTCTTGCACCAAGATCAAGTATAAAGCAAAACCCTGTCCAAGTCATCATTCATTCATTCTTTACACAAAGCTCAAGCCACTTCTGAAGTTTTGTTTTGTTTTTTTAATTTAGATTGATTTTCATCTGGGTCTGTACTTTGGATCTTGGCAAGGATCAGGAATGAAAATTCCATATAACTAGTCTTGGCCTTGACCATATTCCTTGTTTAATAGTATTGATGTTGTGTCATTGAATTTGGAGAGCTGTTGCCAAATAATGCTGGTTTTAGTCACAGTAGGGCAATAAATAAACATATTCCTTCTCCTGCACAGCCAAATGGGAGATTTTGTGGACCAAGAAAAGCTCATAACTCAAAATCCGAAATCTGAGCTCTAATTTCTTTCTTAACCACAAACTTTGTCTTTTATTTAAAATTTCTAAGAATTATTTATTTGTTATGTACAATACTTCTAATAATATTTTCCTTCAGGGTCCCTATGAGATAATACCTTGCCCCCCCAATGTTGTTGGGTAGAGAAAGAACTCTTAAAGTCTTATATGAAAAGGAAGTCTTTACCAGGTCAAGTAATAGGTTTTTATTAGGAATAGAATTATCTATACTTTTCCTACTTCTGTGATTCTGTGAAATGTAAAATTAGCTCTTTTGTCAATAAATATTAACAAAGTTAACAGAGTTAAGGCCTGTAAAGGAAAAGCAGATGAATGGAACAGTAACTCCACAGTCTATTACTCCTCTGAGAGAAGCTAGACAGATAAGCTGAGTGGAGTCTGAGAACACTGTATAGTAAGACAGCAGAATGGCAAAATCTTCATCTTACTTGGAGACCTTTGTAATCCCTTTGTGAATTTCCTGCTTGTCTCACAAGTGAAATGATTAAGAAGTTTGATCTGCAGTTTCACTCATCCTAGCCAGAAATACACTATGCTTTAAGCTACAAACTCCTTTTGTACTTCAGATTCAGTTCTCTGACTAAAGCAAATTCTAATTTGTTCTTGCCCTTATTTTTTTCAATTTGTTTTTTCCAAAAGGAGTTCAATTCAGTTCATCTGAACGAATATATATGAATTTTCTACAATAATGTAATGATGGGTGCAAATTTGGAAAAATTCAAATTCAAATTTACTTCTTACTTTGTACCAAAACTTAGAGTATTATAGAAATTTTCTTTTGCTTTTAATGAACAATATTTTATGAAAATACAAAAGATATTAGCATAAGATTATAATATGTTTATCATATAAATTATTACCATTAATATTAAAATGATGATATATCTACTCATAGCTATCTTATGGTACTTATAGTTTTTTCTTTAAAAATATGTTTCTCCCTCTATCACTCTCTTTCTCATTGGGCAAAATAAAACAACAACAGATTAAAGCCCTCAATAATATAGTTATAGAGTCTCACAAAATAAAATAGCCATGCCTCCAAATCCTAAAATTTAAGGTCATCACTTGTTTTTGAGGAGGTGAGTGTTAAATTTCATCTTCATGATGTTGAACTTTGGTTTCTCATTGTGATAATAGAAGTTTTGAAGTCCTTTAAGTTGTTTTTCTCTATAAAGTTTTTATCATTGAATAAGCTGTTCCCCTGATTCTGCTTATTTCACTCCATATCAGTTCAGAGTTCTCCCTAGTTTCTGAAACAGTTCATTTCATCATTTCCTAAGGTACAACAATCATTCTTGTGGAACTTTTAAAACGTTAACACAACCCAATCTTATATGGATCTATTAACTTATCTGTATAACTAAATATCCACATTAAATGAAGGACCAAATGTAGAAAGGCTCTATTTTCAAGAAGGTAACAATCCTTAATAGAATGTAAGAAGAGGGGAAATCTCAATTTTGTAGGCATAAAAGTGATAAACAATGAAATAATAAACTGTCATTAGTCTTTCTTTCAGTGCTTAGCTCAAACTCTACCCATTTAACGTCTTCCTTTTAACTCCTGTACCTCCTCCTCTGAAATTAGCTACTATGACATAAATATTTTGTATGAAGCTATATATGTCCATGTTGTTTCCCTTTGTAATGCAAGCACTTTGAGAGAATACAGTGTTTGTTTTTCTTTTTATTCTCTAATACATAGCATAGTCTCTGGAAGGTAACATTGACTTAGAAAATATGGAAAAGTAGCTTAACATTTCCTTTGGTAAAAAGCTAAAGTTCTATTTACCATGGTCTGGAGATAATTTAGCTTGGGATAGCTAAAATTTATATACTGTTTTAAGGTTTGAAAACATTTCATATCTCATTTGATCTTTATAACAAGCCTGTAAGGTAGATGCTATACTTATCCCCATTTTACAGATGAAGAAATTTAGGCTCAGACTACTAAAGTGATTTGCTCAGTCATATAGCTAACAAATACCAGAAGTGAGATTGGAAATCATTTCTTCCTCTATGTCTAAATCCAGTAATTTATTACTCTACAGTTTTGTATTTGGCTTTTTTTTTTGACTTGACCTTATTTTTCTTCTCTAGATCATGATGGGTAGAAATTCTTTGTTATGCATGGGATGTGACTGAGTGAGACATTTATAGAGAGTTTTAAAATTTGTAAAACACACATGTTGTATCTTTTAAGTCTCACTGTGTCCCCAGTTTTTATCTCCAGTTTACAAACAAATATGTCTAGGTGGAGATAGAGTAAGTGCCTTGCTATGCCAATATGTCTTGGAGGCTGTATTCTAACTCAAATTTTTCTCATTTAAGCAAAACTTTCAATAATATTTTAGTGAAGAAGATGGAGAACTTACCTGCATTTTAGCATAGTTTTGGTTATATATATATATATATATATATATATATATATATACATATCTATATATCTTATTATTCTTATAGAGAATGTGAAGAGATAAGGACTCGGATAAGATGAATTTATAACTGTTTTTATGGTGAGACTCAGAGAATAGTTATAATTGACCCAATGTCGACTGGCAACAAGTCTCTAGTGGAGTATCCTAGGGATCTGGACTAGGCTTTGTGCTTTATAACATTTTTATCATTGACTTGAATACAATTATAGACAATATGCCAATTGTAGACAGTATAACCTAGATACAGAATGATAGAGTCTGACATCAAAAGGATCTTGACAGGTCAGCACAGTGGAATCTCTGTTATAAGATAAAATTCAATAGATAAATTTATTACCCTTGGGTATTAAAAATAAACTTCATGAGAATAAAATGAAAGAAGCATAATAATAAAAATATTTATAGAGTGCTTTAAAGGGTTTACAAACCTCCTTTCAAATATTATCTTATTTTATCCTCACCTTAACCCTGTAGATAAATTATCCCTTTTTACAGGGTCACACATCTTGGAAATATTTGAAGTAGAATTCAAACTTATATCTTCCTAACTCCAAATCCAATCATTTTATCCACTAAAGCATACTTTTTTCTGTACTTTTTCTGAAATCTATCTGGGTATTTTTGTGTACTACAAGCTTCATGTGATTTATCACAGCAATATGATAGCCAAAAAGCTAATATAATGTTGGGTCATATTAAGAGAAGCATAACTTCTAGGAATAGGGATGTGAGATTCCCACTGTACTATGCCTTCTTCAGACCTTATCTGATGTATTGTGGTCAATACTAGATCTGTGCTGTAAGAAGGACATTGATAAGCTGAAGGACACACAGAAGAAAATAACCAGAATGAGGAAATATCTTTGAATCTAAGAAATATCAAGATCATTTGAAGGACTTTGGCATGCTTAATTTGGAGAAGAGAACAGGGATAGGAGGAGAGCATGATTTCTTTCGTAAAGCAATTGAAGAGCTATTTGTCATGTGGATAAAGGATTAGATTGTTCTCTTTGGCTCCAGAAGGAAGAACAAAGAGCAATGAAGAGAAGGTCCAAAGTTGTCAATTTAAGCTTCTTGTCAAGAATAAAAAGAGCCATCCAAAAGTGGAATTGACTACAGTAAGAAGTGGCAAGTTCTTCTATGGGTATTTTCAAGTGGAGACTGGGTATCTAGCTTCTGTCCTTGTACCCTTGGTTCCAGCTGAGTGAGTTTTCCATATCTATTCCTGCTCCAAATCCACTATCAAACTAGTGGGGCTTTTTTGTTTTTTGTCTACATGGAAAGGACTAGATGAAAAGTGAGGTAGCTTCAGACTCTCATATTCTGTGATTCTGTGATTCTTGATCCACCCAGCATGCTGCTGTCTGGAAATGTTTTTATTGTTTGTTTGATTTTTTTTTTTTTTTGTTTTTTAGGTTTTTGCAAAGTAAATGGGATTAAGTGGCTTGCCCAAGGCCACACAGTTAGGTAATTATTAAGTGTCTGAGACTGAATTTGAACTCAGGTACTCCTATCCACTGCACCACCTAGCTGCCCCTTTCTGGCAAACTTTATATCAATGCCACTTTGCTCTATTCTCAGCCTCTGATTCTGGCTCTACTCTAGTGAGAGTTTTTTCCATATCTATCCCTGATCCAAACCCACTCCTACTTCAAATGATGATATCATATACTCTCCTTCCTCTGTTTCTACTTTCTTCATCCAGCTCTGGGCACAAGAATCAAGTCTGTATTGTCAATCAATAGATCTATGACTTTACTTACTATCTCTATAACTTATCTGACCATAGCAACAATCCCTAGCAACCGATACATACATATATCTCTATCTCTATCTCTATCTCTATCTCTATCTCTATCTCTATCTCTATCTCTATCTCTATCTCTATCTCTATCTCTATCTCTATCTCTCTATCTCTATCTCTATCTCTATCTCTATCTCTATCTCTATCTCTATCTCTCTCTATCTCTATCTCTATCTCTATCTATCTCTATCTCTATCTCTATCTCTATCTCTATATATATCTTCCTCATTAGAATATGAACTCTTGGGCAGCTTGGTGGTAGAGTGGATAGAGAGCACTGGCCCTGGAGTCAGGAGGACCTAAGTTCAAATATGCAAATATGGGCTCAGATGCTTAATAATTACTTAGTTGTGTGACCTTGGGTAAGTCACTTAACCTTTTTACCTTGAGAACACACACACACACACACACACACACACACACACACACACACAAGAATATGAACTCTTTGAGGACACAGACTGCCTTGCTTTTTCTAATACTATTCCTAGCACTTAGCACAGTGCAGGCACTGCATAGGTACATGGTATTTTAAAATGCTTGTTCATTCATTCATTCATACATTCATTCATTCATTCATTCATCTCAGTTGTGTGGCTTTTGGCAAGCCATTTAATCCTATTGCCTTGCAAAAAAAAAACACTAAAAAAATAACATACTTAATACTAATTGTAAAAAAAAATAAGGTAGACAAAATGCAGGAAGCACACCCTTATTTAAGAAGTGATATAATAAACAGAATGCCTTCTGTGGGGGGTAAGGGGAGGAAGGCAATAATGGGGGAAAAGTGTAAAACAAAATAAATAAAATCTTTCAAAAAAAGTGATATAATAGCTCTGCATCAGTCCCACCTTCTCCATGAAACCTTCTTTGTTTATCCAGTTTACAGTGATCTCTCTCAATACTGACCCTAGCTCTTGAGTTTTCTAATCCCACAATTTCATTATATTAACTTGTTATATTGCTCATTATTGCTTCATTTGTGTTGCCTGATATCCATAACTGGAATATAAACTCCTTAGAGAATTGATCAAATATTCTATTGCTCTCATGTTGCTATTTTTTTGTCCTTTGTACTTGAAGAGGAGCAATGATGTCACAATGTTGGAGTCTAGATAGAGTGTTCAACTATGGCTTATCAATCCAATACAAATTTGGAAGGTTTTAATACAGGTCAGGCATAAATAGTCCAACTGAACATTTGAGATGGAGCTGTCTTGAAATTTGTACATCTCTTGTTTCCCTTGTGCTACTGTAATTCTGCTTCACTCTTAGAGTACAGAACTTATAATGTGGACACACCATCCTGGATTACTCTCTACAATAGAATTTCAATGCCTAGTAGTTCAGCTCAAGAGAGGACCTCAGTGACTGGTACCTTATCTTTCCAGGTAATCTTCAAAATCTTTTTTTAAAGTTGTTTTTGCAAGGCAATGGGGTTAAGTGGCTTGCCCAAGGTCACACAGCTAGGTAATCATTAAGTGTCTGAGACCGGATTTGAACTCAGGTACTTCTGATTTCAAGGCAGGTGCTTTATCCACTGTGCCACCTAGCCGCCCCAACTGTACCACCTAGCCACCCCCAAAATCTTAAGACTATTCAAATGGCATCATGGGGCTGGTAGACTATTAGAGGCATACAACAATGAAGTCAGAACAATGTTCTGTAGATCTTTAGTTTGGTATGTAAACCTAATATTTCCCTCCCACAGTTTCAGAGCTTCCCAAATGCTGAACTATTTCTGGCAATGCATACATCAACTTCATCATTTATATGTTCATCCTTGGAAAGCATACTGCTAACATAAAAGTGAACTTATCCACAACATTTAAAACTTCTCTATTTAGTGTAACCAATGTTTCACCAGCCAAATGCAGAACATTGGTTACAGTAAATGGAGAAATTTTGAATACTGTGACTGGCAGTAAATCACTATAATTAGCAGAGATAGCAGGAAATCTATCCAAACTGTTCCAACTCAGCCTCAGAAGCTTCTAGTGCCCAATCATATGCAAACAAAACGTTATTCACCAACCCTCCCTTCACTTTAGTCTTGGTTTGTAAACTTTACAAGTTAAATATTTTACCATCAGTACAGTAGCTGACATTGATCAAATTTTCATTCCTATTGAAGGCATCTGACAATAATGACAAGCATGGGAGCAAGCATACAATCCTGCCTCACTTCATTGGTATTCTTAATTCAGAACCTATGAAAGCATGCTATTATTAAAAAGGCATATAATACTAATGAACTTTTCCAGGCAATCAAATTTTGCCATGATCTTACATACACCTTCACAATTGACAGTATCAAAAACCTTGGTCAGTTCAATGATTATTCAGTACAAATCTCTGTTCTGTTTCTTCCATTTCTCCTGGAGTTCTCACCGTGTTTGTTGTTCTTTAGTGCTTTCTGAAGCCACACTGACTTTTGAGTAAATAACCATCTTCCAAGTGAAGGAGTAGTCTTCTAATAAGGGTTGTGGGAAGAATCTTGCTGGCATTGTCTAGCAGAGAGATCCTCTCCCTCCGGCTCCCCCCAACCAAGGTCATCACAGGGCAATCTTACCTTTTATAGATGGATAATCTATAGGGACAATGTATTCCTGGGGGATATCCTCCTCTTGTCATATAACTCTGGAAGATTTATTAGCTTTTGTATGAGTAGTGGACTCCCCTGCCTTATAAATCTCTGCAGGAACAGAATCAGTACCAAGTGCTTTGCAACATGAGAAGAGCCATTCAAAACCTCTTTTAGGTAGAAGTTCAACTTTGACTTCATCCTGAAGTAAAATAGTAAATGGCTTCAGCATAGATTGATGATGGTCTTCTTAGAACACCATGGAAGTGCTCAACCCATCTTTCTATATAAGGTCCTTATTACTCATCAATGCGAGTCCATCAGCACTAAGTGGTTGAAATCTACCAGAAGTCTTTGGTCCATACATAGTCTTCATAGAAATATTTTTGCAATTTTGCTTTCAGCATAAAATCAATCTCATCTGATTTCTTATTTTGTTAAAAACTCTGCATCTTTCTAAACTTTATTTGAACTTTATGTTGATGGAGTTAAACTCGGCTGCCTTCTTAGAGACAGCTGTCCTGCTGATAAACTCTCAGTTTTTTCTTTAGCAACTTCTGAATTTCCCCATTATTTTCCTTAAACCAATCTTCATGTTTGCAAGCGTTCTGATCCAGATGAGCAAATGTGATGCTATATACCAAATTTCTGGAGGCCACCCATTCCTTTTCTACTCCATTGTACAACATGGTCAAGTTGCTATAACTTTTCCTTCAAGTTGGTTCTAAACTATTCATGCATGTAGAAATGGGTCTAATCTGTTGATGATGTGTCTCCTCACAGTTGTTTTTCCTTGGGGCTTTCTTGAATGAGAATGTTTAACTTGGAGAGGATAAGTCTATGATCAGTCCAGCACTCTGTACCACACATTGTCTTTGTCACTTTCTCACTCTCACTGCCTATTTCTACCCCTTATAGGGACTTAGTCATTATATGCCATTGCTTACTGAGAGGATATATCTATGATGTTTTATTTCATTTAGATAAATGGAAGGCAGTGTTGGTGATGAGAAGACCAAAAGAAGCACAAGTCTTCAGTGGTTAGTGACCATCACTATTGTTTCAGACTCCATTCTTCCCAAGGGACTCCCAGCCAGTTTTGATAGCCACACAGAATTACAAATTTGTCTCTGGTACACTGATGATAAAAAGTCTCCAGGTTTTCATAAAATTTTTATTTGATCTCCTCATGGTTCATTATGGCAACATATGCACTGATCAAGTTGCATAGTACTTTCGACAGTCACATTGTCATGAACCCATCATTCACTTATTTGGGAGATATACAAGCTTGATGACTAGAATAGATTTGGTTGTAAAACCTAGGGTAACTTCACAGAGCTCCTCATCAAAGTAGCCATGCCACCCCCCAAAAATGTGTATCCAGCTACAGCTGGATTTCATTTGCCAAGCTTGTTTTAATTATTGCTACTTTTTGGTTGTGGTGTCTGCTGAATTTTCTCATAAATCAGAACTGTTCATCTTTCAGTTCTACTGAATTACATGTTGTCATGAGAGTGTACATATTTCATATACCAATGGATAATAGAATCATCTTCACAAAAATTTTTTTTATGGTTTTATTGTTTTTGCCTGCTTTGGCAAGGAAGTCAGGGTTGATTGAAACAGAAAAATTTTAGGGCATCTTTTTAGGTCCTTTTTCACATCAGGACATTAGTAATTGGTTCTTAAAAATAACTGCTCAGATTAGGATGGAGGGAAATATTGTTAATAATAGTAACTATGGGAAAATATTGAAACAAGTTTCTCTGATAAAGACTTCATTTTTCAAACAAACTGAGTCAAATTTATAAAAAAGAACCTTCCCCAATTGATAAATGATCAAGAGATATGGACAGTTTTCAGATGAGGTTATGAGTGTAATCTATTTAAATCATTTTAAAAAATGTCCTAACTCACTATTGATAGGAGAAATGAGGGTTGGAACAATTCTGAGGTACTACCTTACATCTCTTGGATTGGAGAAAATGACAAATGTTGGAAGGGATGTAGGAAAATTGAGACATTGATGTACTGTTGGAGGAGTTATGAAATGAGTCAACAATTCTGTAGAACAATTTGGAACTATGTCCAAAGGGCTGTAAAACCATGCCTACATTTTGGTCTAGTGGTGCCATTGCTAGGTCTATATTCCAGAAGAGATGAAATATGGAAAGAAAAGAACCTATATGTATAGGGATATTAATAGCAGCTCTTTTCTGGAGGTGGGGAGCCAGAGATTGAAGTGATATCCAGCAATTGGGGGAAAGTTGAACAGATTGTGATATGTGATTGACATGAAACATTTTGTTATGGACATTGATGAAAAGTATACTCAGAAAAAACTTAAATGAACAAATGGAATGGGAAATGTACTATACAAAGTAACAGCAATATTTCAGGATTGTCAGCTGTAAATGATCTACCTTTTCTCAGAAATGCTGTGACCCAAGAGAACTCTAAAGGATTTATGATAAAGAATATAATCTAGAGTTGATAATGTCTGAATACAGATTGGTGCATGCTTTTTTTCCCACTTTATTTTTCTTGAGGTCTCTTTTGGGGAAGGGGTTATATTTACTTTTGCAACATGACTATTGTAGCATGTTTTCATGACTACACATTTTTAACCCATATCAACCAGCTTGCTTTCTCAATGAGGGTGTGTGGGGTGGGGTGGGGTGAAGGGAGAGAACTTGATATTCCAGGTTTTGGAAGTGTATGTTGAAACTTGTTTTTACATGTATCCAAGGGGAAAATAAAATAAAATAATAACAATATTTTTAAAATTTAAAAAAATACTTAAAAGGGCACTCTTAAGGCCGTCAAATTCCATTGCTATTTTTGGCCTAGTGAGAGGATGACCCTCTGACTAGGTCACTTGTGTGGGTGTGTAGGGTTGTGACTACAGTGTATGCATATTTATTACTTCTTCATTTACCCACTGCCACAGGACTTCAAGGTAGGTTAAATATTAAAATGGCAAAATAGTAAAATAATACCATAGTTAACTGTAAAATAATAATAGTAAAATTGTGAATAATGAATTACTTGTACATAAATTGGATTAAAGTGAGGTAGAATTATGCAAAGTTATCAGCCTCATCCTTGCTGAGTCATCTAAGTCCAGTAGCAAGACAAAAGGTGATGGCCTGAGAAGTAGTGAATGACCTTGGAATCTTGACTAAGCTACAAGCACTGCCAGCCTCTTGTGGTTCATTGGAACAAATTGCCATCATTCATCCATTCCTCTGCAGGATCTCTTCACGTGCTTCATAGATATTCCCCTAAATCACCAACAGGTTTTGTTTTAGCATGTCTCACGAGAAGATTTTACTGGGATATAGATACTGCACATGCTACAGCTTCTTGGAGCCACTGATGAGAGATAGGTGAGGGTAGATGCAATATTTGGGAGAGTAGCTCTAAAAAAGGACTGGTCAAGCCCTCACACCAGTCACTAATCATCCTTGAAAAACCTACACACCGTTTTCCTCCTATATCTCCTAGTACAATGCTGAGCAAACAGTAGGTGCTCAGTACATTCTTATTCATAATTTCTGTGTTGTTCTTGCTATTCTTGCTGTTTTTGTAGAATTCAAATTCTACCTAGCATTAGATCTCAATAACTGGTAGTCTGCCAATAAATAAAAGGATACAAAATTGTAAAAACTAGTCCAAATCAACTAAAATGAAATAACTCAACTAGAATAGAGGATTCAAACTATCTTCATGACTTATTTATGAATTGAATAATATTTTATTTTTCATTTTAAAATACTAACATCTGTAATAAAGCTTTATAAATTTAAGGGAATGATTATAGAAAAATAACAGTGTCAAGATTTTAATGAAGGAGGTAAAGTAAGAAACCACTCCCAAATGTCCCCAAAGAGTTGTTTGTGCTTCTTTTAAGGGTTTTTGGCTAACTTGGTTTGATATTTAAAAAAGAAATCTATTTAGGTAAAGATATTATAATGAGAATGTTTTATCATTGTTTTTATATATCATGAATAAGATGCTTTAGGGTCAGTACTCATAGCACTTTTAGCTAGCACCACAATTTACTAAGAAGAATTTTATTTCTTTTGGCCAAAATTTTTTACAATTTTTTTTTATTTAGAGGTCAAAAAGTAGGTACAATAAGCAATAAACCTCAAAATAAAATAGAACATCAAAAGTTTGACAAAAAATGAGTGCCTGGTAGGTAATTTTCCAGAGTAATTTCTTCCTTTGGACTACAGTGTCTAATGTATATTATAAGCTCTTGTTTTTAAAGCACTCAATACACAATTGTTTCTAGAAGTTGCAAGTTTGAGTAATTTATGTTTGAAAATGAACATGTTTCCTGTGTTCATTTTTTAAAAAAATTATTTTGTTTTTCTTTCTTTCTCATTTTCCTCCTTAGGTTCTAATTCTGCTTTCACAATATAACTAATATGGAAATATGCTAAACAGAATTGTACATGTACAATTTTTTACCAGATTGCTTGCTGTCATGGGGTGGGGGGAGAAGGGAGAGTAGTATAATAATGTGGAATTCATGCTGAAAACTAGCTTTCCAAGTAATTGGGGAAAAAACCCCAAAATTAATATGTTCAAGCACTAGTTAAAATAATCAAATCAACCAAAGAATAATCCAGGAGAGACAAGAAAAACTCATCAAGTTTGTATCTACATAAGCTCAATAAGAGCATGGTAAAGTCAAAGGTTAAAAAATGACATTTTCTTTCTTATTTAGACTCCACTGAAGCAGATTGTCTGCCTTAGGATATTTGAGGCATCAACTCAGATTCTCAGCAATAGATGTGATTGGACAATCAATTATAATAGTCATTTCTGTAAGCATGACTATTCAAGCATGGTAATTTATTGTAAAAACTTTAAAACATTTTTTGTCTATAGGAATCAGCTTTCAGAAGTGATCCATGACTTTGTGGGAATGGAACAACCATTACCATCACTATTGCTTTTTGAGTTCTAATAAGAGATCATGTTGCCCTTTTTTGGGTTTCTGGATCCACTAAGAGAAAGCTACTTGGGAAGATGGAGTTAACAACAATGTTCTTCTTCATAATATTTTTTTCTTCTGATCTCTGTTTATAAGGTATGTAGATGTTTGTGTTTATTTAATTCTACCCATATCTACTCAAAAGAATTATAGCCTTTCTGGAAACACCTACCTTGGAATGGCTTTTACTTTGGGGAGAACCAAAACCCATTTTTTGGATCAAAATGAAAGAAGGAAAAAAATCTGAGCCAGTCTAGTACATTTGCTTACAGTAGACTCTGGCAAGAATGGCAAATTTTATAGCCCTTTACCTTTATGAAAAGTGCAACATTTAGCTTAATTTTTATTACATTTTTGAAATATCTATAAATCATCATTATGCAATCTTCCAGAATGAATAGTAATTGAACAAATCTTTTAGAAAGTACATGAAGCACTTTGGCCCTCAGGAAGGGAAAATCAGGATATGATGTGAAGAGTGGCCAAGGCCCTATGTTTAAATTCTCATCCAAGGGGAAACTAAATAAGAAAAATAGGACATCATTAAAACAAAAGTTCTGATAGAGATTCTGGACAGGCTCATGGAGTAGAGACTACTCCAATTACGTGGCACAGTGAATAGAACACTAGACCTGTAATCAGGAAGAACTGAGTTTAAATCCAAGCTCAGATACTTACCAGCTGTATGACCCTAGGCAAGTCACTTAATCCTGTTTGCCTCATTTCCTCATCTATAAAATGATCTGGAGAAGGAAATAGCAATCACTCTAGTATCTTTGCCAAGAAAATCCCAAATGAGTTCATGAAGATTCAGACATGACTTATGAACAACAAAAAATTAAAATGATTTGTTCAATTCTAAACAGAATCTGAAAGGTTACCTGAATGACATACTTGTGATTATCAATTTGTTCTACCTTGAACTTATAAATTTATTTTTAATTGATATTTTATTTTTCCAAAAACATATTATGAAAGTTTTAACATTTATCCATGTGCACATGTATATTTTAATTTGCATAATTTCCTTCTATCCTCCCTTCCCAACCCCTCCCTTTAGTGGTGAACAGTCAGGTTAATATTGTTCATATACATTTGTTTTAAATATGTTTACAGATTAGTCATTTTTGATATAAAGAATTAAGATTAAGGGAAAGAAATACCCAATTTCTTTTAATACTTTTAAATATTAAATATTAAAAATTACTTTTAAAAAAGCAAATGTATGTTCATCAGATTCATAAGGGTTTTTGTTTTTGTTTTGTTTTGTTTTGTTTTTCTTCCTTTGGATGGGGATAGCATAGCATGTCCTAACTCTCTGAACTGCTGAGAGGAGCTGCATCTACCAATTATGTATCATCTAAAAGTAACTTTGGAAAGGGGACTTTTGAATATCCTAGATAATTCTTCTGGTCTTAAGTCCAGCTTAATCTTTGTATAGCTCAAGCAATTTTAATTATCAAGAAATTTATTCAGCTGACCTTTCAGAAGAAAAATATATTTTCCACCAAGAGCCTCCAGGAATTTCTATTAGATCAAAGAAAAGTATTTGGAGATCTAATCTGTGCTTCAGGATTCCTCATAGCCATTCAAACTTCTAAAAGTACTTATTCAGTGTTTTTTTGAATCCATGACATTGATCTCATTTGATAGTTATATGGTGTGAAAAGGTATTTTGGAAGCCAGGGTCGGGACAGACTTTAAACTTTTAGACTTTAAATTTATCTACAAGCTGGACTAATTTTTGGTGGGATTTGAATCATGTATTCTGCTAAATTGTACCTATGATAGTTAACCAGTTTACAGAATACTCTGCTCTGAGCTTCATTTTTTTGTCACATGTAGCTGATATCACTTATGTTATCCCCATAGTAATGGCCTCAGCTTATTTCAATGCCCCTTTTGCCCCTTTCACCCCCTTCCTCTCCATCTCTTCCACCTAGTCATGTTGATCTAGGAAAGTCTCAATCTTTAAGGCATTTTCCTTCTCTTTCCTAATCCCAGAACCCTGTTTTGTGATTAATTTGGTTTGTTTAATCTCTGCCTCTCTTCTAACTCTTCCAGTTTCTGCCTTCTTGATATACAGACAGGTGAAGGGTGTGGCACTTCATTCTGCTTTTCTCTAACCTTGAAAAACTATCATTTTCTCATTGGGAATGTTTAGGTAGAGATTGGATGACTGCTTGTTTGGGATGTTGTCAAGAAGATGCAAGCATATCATATGGGGTTGCTTACCATATACTGAGAACTGTATTAAGCACTTTATAAATATTACCTTGAAGAACTGTAAGGACATCTCCAAGAGTAGGATTTTATGACTTTTTAAATCCAGATTTCTGATTTCATTGAATAGAGAACTGTTGATTAGGAAATTTCTGCTTCTATTATAGGCCAGCTTGTCTGGGTCTTAGGTTTGCAACAAGTTGCTTGAATCCATGAGAAGTTTAAGGGAATTGCCTAGTGTCACATATCCAATATAGTCAAGAGGCAGGATTTGATCTCATCTTCCTGACACTGAATCTGATTTCTTATTCACTATTCATGGCAACTTTCTTCTGTGCTATATGTGTCAAAATTATAAGTTTCCCCCCACCTCAAAAAGTTTGCATTTATTTAACTACTTTTCTAACTTCTTTCTCTCCTCCAACATAAATTCATCAATTCATATTTTTTTAAAAAGGTGGTAAAAGGAGACAGAGGAAAGTTTTATTTGTTGAACTTAGAACTCCCTTTTAAGTTTTTGGTAGGGAAATGAGAACTTGAATAAAACGTTTATTTGAAGACCTCAAATTTACAACTCTCATGAATTGTTCTCATTTTTTTCCAGTAAGTATTCCAATAAGTCAAAGTATTTTTGGAGCTGCATAACTACTAAGCACATGTACCTTCAAGGGTCAGGAATCCAGATAGACTTGACTTGATGAAAGTTATTGCCTTTAATTGAGTAGAAAATATCAAAGGGGATCAAAAAAAAACAAAAGAAGTGTGGGTTATATCTTTTGGTTCTGTCATCTATTATGAGGGACATTAAGATGGTACTAAAATGGAAGGTAGAGGTGGGAAAATCAGGTAGTATATGGATTTTGGCTTCTGAAAGATCCAAGCTATGGGTTATTCTTGTTGGAGAAGTAGGAACATGTGCTTGTCTAAGTTCTTTTGAGGAGACTTGCTTTGTTTGGTTAGATCACATCAGACTTTTTTTCTTTGTTTTCTTTTCTTTTCTTTTCTTTTCTTTTCTTTTCTTTTCTTTTCTTTTCTTTTCTTTTCTTTCCTTTCCTTTTCTTTTCTTTTCTTTTCTTTTCTTTTCTTTTCTTTTCTTTTCTTTTCTTTTCTTTTCTTTTCTTTTCTTTTCTTTTCTTTTCTTTCCTTTCCTTTCCTTTCCTTTCCTTTCCTTTCCTTTCCTTTCCTTTTCTTTTCTTTTTATTTCTCCTACCTGACTGCTCTCTCTCTCAGTCTCCTTTGTTGAATCTTTTTCTAGATCACATACTCCATCCATAGGTATACTTCAGGGTCTCTGTTCAGGTCACTCTTCTCTTTTCCCTCTCTACTACTTTACTTAGGGATCTCATCAGTTCCTAGATTTAATTGCCATCTCTAATGACAACTACTTATCCTGGGGGTTAAGTAAAAAATTGTGCTTTAGAAGCAACAACCCAAATGAATTCTCTCAATATCCCCCTCCAAACAACTTCTCAAATAAAATTTTGAAGTGATAAGGACACAAAATGTCAGAATGAAACATTTTTCCAGCCAAAATAGACAGATATTTAACAGGTCTGTGACACCTGTAGGTGGAAGCCCACAGCAGCAGTGGACCTAACAGCAATGACCCTGTAGCAGCTACAGCATCTTCTGGGGTAAAGACCAGAGTACAGACCAGGAAAACTGTGATCTCATCTCTGTTCAATCACACCAGTTTGGAAGTACCCGAAACATGCAAACCCCCAAATTAGCTCTAAAATCAATAGCACAAAGAAACCTAAAGCCTGGAACAGGGCCTTCCTACTCCTAGGTGTGCAGAGCATAATTTTGACATAAAGCTCAAAGTCAAGAAATAGCCATGAAAAATGAGCAAATGACAGAAAAAGACCTTGATCATAAAAAGCTACTATGGTGACCAGGTAGACTAAGACAAACTCAGAAGACAATAAAGTGAAAAAAGCTACAACAAATTTTCCAAGAAAAATATTAATTGGACAGAAACTTAATGAGAATTGCTTGAAGAATTAAAGGAAGAGATAAGGGTTAAAGGAAAATTGGGGAAAAGAAAAGAGCGTGTATGATGCAAGAAACTTATGAAAAAATATAGAGATTGTTAAAATAGTCACAAAAATAGCATCTTAAAAAAGAGAATTTCCTTAAAAAGAATCACAAAAATTCACTGGAGAAAAGAATTCCTTAAAAAAAGTAGAATATGTCAAGTAAAAAATAAGTACAAAAATTCACTAAAGAAAAAAACTGAAAATGCAGAATTGGCCAAATGGAAAAAAGAGGTACAAAAGCTGACTGAAGAAAATAATTCCTTAAAAATTAGAATTGGGTAAGTGGAAGCTAATTACTTTATGTGACATAAAGAAGAAATAAAACAAAAACAAAATCAAAAATAAGAAAAATAGAAGAAAATATGAAATATCTCACTGGAAAAAACAACTTAAAAATAAATTGAGGAATGACAGTTTATGAATTTTTGGATACCTGAAAGACAGGGTCAAAGGAAGAGCCTAAGAATTTTACTGCAAGAATTTATACACAAAAACTTCCTCAATATCTTAGCTACAGGGAGCAAAATAGAAATTGAAAGAATCAATTGATTAGATACTGAAAGAGATTACAAAATGAAAAGTTCCAGAAGTCTTATAGTTGAATTCCAGAGCTCCCAGGTCAAGGAGAAAAATTTGTAGGCTGCCAGAAAGAATCAATTCACTTTTTTATGGCAATTAGATTAAGTGACTTGTCCAAGGGCAGGTAATTATTAAGTGTCTGAGTCTGGATTTGAACTCAAATCCTCCTGACACTGGTGCTCTATTCACTGCTCCATCTAGCTGCCTCAACAATTCACTTTTGAAATCATAATCAGGGTCCCACAGCATTTAGTGAATACCACATTAAAGAAATGGAGAGCTTAGAATATAATATTCCAGATGGCAAATGAGCTAGGATTATAACCAAGAATAACCTATTTAACAAATTTGAGTATAATCTTTCAGGAGAAAAATATATGTTTAATAAAATAGAGGGCTTTCAAATATTCTTAAATAAAAGACCAGAATTAAATAGAAAATTTGACATTCAAACACAAGCCTCAAGAGAAGCATAAAAAGACAAACTAGAAAGGGTGATCATAAGGGACTCAATCAAATTAAACTGCTTGCATTCCTATAGGGAATGGTGATATATACATAACTCTTAAGAACTTTTATTTTTTTAGGGCAGAGAGAGTCCACACAGATAGAGAGCATAGGTGTGAGTTGATTATTTGGGGATCTAAAAAATTAAGAGGTGAGAAAGAGGGATGTACTTGGATAAGGGGAAAAGAGGCAAAATGGGACAAATTTGCTTACATAAAAGAGACACCCAAGGAATAATGTTAATAGTTGGAGGGGGGGAATGGGTAGTGGGTGGACAATGCTTGAATATCACTCTCATCGGAATTTGTTCAGAGGGAAGAAAATACACTTTCATGTACACATTCATAATCTACATACATATGTATACACACACACACACACATAAATTCAGAAATCTATCTTATCCAATAGAGAAATAAGAGGAAAGACATGAGAGTCTTTGAAGATGATAAAGAGAGAGAGAGAGAGAGAGAGAGAGAGAGAGAGAGAGAGACAGAGAGAGAGACAGAGAGAGAGACAGAGAGAGAGACAGAGAGAGAGAGAGAATTAATAGAAGAAAATGGAATGGAAGGAAATAGTAATCATAATCATGAATATGAATGGGATGAGCTTATCCATAAAGTAGATAACAGAATGGATTAGAAATGAAGACTCAACTCTGTATTAGATCTTTGGAGGAGAATTTAATGATAATATATTTGTAACCCAAGACTAATATGCTTATAATCCAAGAGATACACAATTACTTATATACATATTTATGAAAACATCAGAATAGATAAAGGAAAGGAAAGATAAAAGATAAAGAAGAGAAAAGTTACCCAATCTGAGGAGACTCCTGAAAATCTGACTGGTTGGGGAAGTCAAATCACAAGACAGTCTCCAGGGTCTCAGTTGGGAAAGTCCCTTTGACAGAGTATCCTCTCCAAAGGAGGTGACTTCCAAAGCCCATTTTCCCAAGTAAGATCTTTATAGTGCTCACACAAAAGTGACACAAATCCAAGGGTTTACAAGACTGAACTCAGTGATTAATGGGCTCTCTAGATCAAACTTAATGATCTGTGAGTTTCAACTAAAATACCCTCAGATCCTGAGTACAATCACTTTCTCCAGCTGTCTTGTGGTAAACACCCAGGGATGGGCCAAATCTCCAGGTATGGACCCCAAAACATGCTTACTAGGAATATTCCCCAGCTCCCCCCTGCTCCAGAATATACTTTGATCAACATGCTTCAGTTCAGTATGCTTAAGAAGTTCATTCTCCTTGGACCATGAGGGCTGTTAGGGAAGATCTCAACTTAACCCATCAACCTTTAGTTTTTTTATAAGAGACATATTTGAACTAGAAAGACATACAGAGAGTTAAAAGGGTTGGAGCAGAATCTAATATGCTTCAGTTGAAGTTAAAAAGGTAGAGTAACAATCATGATTTCAGACAAAGCAAAAAAAGCAAAAATAGACCTAATTGCAAGAGATAACCAGGGAAACTATATTTTGCTAAAAGGCACCATAGACAATAAACAATTTCACAGCAAGTTTCTCTAGTAAAGCCATCATTTTTTTAAAAATATACATAGAGAATTGAGTCAGTTTTATAAAAATAAGAGCATTTCCCCAATTGTCAAATGGTCAAAGAATATGAACAGACCATTTTAAGAAAAATAAGTCAAAGCTATCCATGGTCTTATTAAAAAAGACTCTTAATCACTATTGATTAGTAAAGTAAAAATCAAAATTCTGAGAAACAGTCCCAGATCTCTCAGAAATGACATTGAAGGAATGGAGGGGGAAGATACACTAATGCATCATTAGTTCAGTTTAAACTAGTCCAACCATTCTGGAGAACAATTTGCTACTATACCCGAAGGGCTATAAAACTGTATATACCCTTTGATGAGTCAATGCTACTACTATATCTGTACTCCAAAGAGACCAAAGGAAAAGGGAAAAGATCTTTATATACAAGCATATTTATAGAAGTTCCTTTGGAGGTGACAAAGAATTGTAAATTAAGATGATGATCATCAGTTGTGGATAAGATGAGCAAGTTGTAGCATATGATTGAAATGAAGTACGGTTGTACTATAAGAAATGACCTGAGTGGTGATTTCAGAAAAAAACAACACAAACAAATAAAAAACTTGGCAAGACTTATATGAACTAAGACAAAGTGAAGTGAGAACTAGGAGATCATTATGTACAATAACAACAATGTTGTAATGATGATCAACTGTGAAAGACTTGGCTATCCTGATCAATACAATGATCTAAGACAATTCCAAAGGACACTTGATGAAAAAATATCCAGGGACAGTTAGGTGATGTAGTGGATAGAGCACTAGCCCTGAGTTCAAATCCAGATTCAGACACTTAAGAATTACCTAGCTGTTTGACCATGGGAAAGTCACTTAACTCCATTATCTTGCCAAAAAAAAAACCAAACAAAAACAAAAATTACTATCCACCTACAGAGAGAGAGAGAATTGATGAACTAATTGAAATATATATATATATTTTTTTTCTTGCTTTTTTCAATGTGGCTAATATAAGATTTTTTTTTGTATGATATTAAGTGCAGAATGGATATATTGCTTGGAGGGGTGAGAGGGAGGGGGAGAATTTCAAACTCAAAATTTCAAAAGACAAATAATTTTTAAAATAAATAATTAAAAGGGCAGCTAGGTGGTGCAGTGGATAGAGTATTGGTCCTGGAGTCAGTAGGTCCTGAGTTCAAGTGTGGCCTCAGACACTTAATAATTGCCTAGCTGTGTGACCTTGGATAAACCCATTGCCTTAAATAAATGAAAAAAAAATTAAAAAAGAAATTAAAGCTAAAAATAAATAAATAATTATTTAAAATTTTAAAAGATTCTTAGAGGTCATCCGACCCAAACTCCCTATTTTACAAATAAGGAAACTGAGTCCCAGAGGGTAAATGACTTGTTGAAAGGCAAGCAGGAAAGGAAAGCTGAGCCAGGATTTGACCCCACTAAGGTTGCTATATGTGTAGACATCTCATGCAGGTAGCTATTCCCCTTTCCCTGAACCTCCAGAAGCTAATGCCTTCCTCCTGGGAATTTATGAATTTATTTTATACAGATTTTGTATCTTCTTTTGTGTGTATGTATTGTCTTCTTCGATAGATTGCAATCTCCTTGAAGGCAGAAATTCATTCTTGATTTTGTTTCCTTGGGGTCTGCCACAAAGCTTGACATATAGATAACAATGATGATGATGTTTGTCTTTTGTTCTGGAAGACCATGATGTCAGGGAGGTGGTGCCGTGGCATGCATATGAATTGGATTTGAGTGATGGAAGCTGTGCAAAGTTGTCCGCCTCACTTTCTCCTCTGGAGTCATCTGGGTCCAGTGGCTAGATATGAATCAGGATGACTGGAGATGGACCTGGATGTGAGGCAATTGGGGTTAAGCAACTTGCCCAAGTTCACATAGCTAGTAAGCTTTAAAAACTTAGATCCTCCTGACTTCAGGATCGGTGCTGGCACATAGAATGTGTGTCAACAATGCTTATTATTTGACTGATAGTTAAACTATATTTTTTCCCTCTTAGAGAGATAGTACCATCAATCCTTGACCCCTTTCTTCTATCAGTCTTATCAAAACACCAACTCTGACAATATTTGCTTCATGAGGGGAAAAAGCCAAATATGCAGAAATCATGTATCTGGAACTTATAATTTCATTGTTGATTTGCTTAACAAACTTTGTTTCTTTGAAACAAATTTGTAGATCTCAACCATATTCAGTCCATAATTCAATTTAACAAATATAATATATATATATATATATATGTATATATATATATATATATATATATATATATATATTGCTTAGTTTTTTCAAGGCATATGATTGAGATGAACTACTAGTAGGCTAAAAGAAATGACATGGGGATAGTTTCAGAAAAAACAAGAACAACAAACCTGCCAAGACTTATATGAAGTGAGGCAAAATGAAGTGAGAAGAACATTGGACAGTAACAGAAATGTAACAATTATCAACTGTGAAAGAATTGACTATTTTGATCAATACAATGATACAAGACAATTCCAAAGGATATCAAGATTCCAAAGGATTTTGCCAAAAGGCAATTCCTAACTTGGAATACCAAGTTAAAAACAAAACATTCATCAAGAAATTTATATTCTCCTAGGAAAAACACCATTTGCATATGCAAGGAAACATAAGGTATTTTGAGGAAGGAGGAAACTAATATGTCGCATTTATATGATTTTAGAGCTTAAGGTTCCCACTGTTTTCTGGTCCTGGACACCAAAGAAGGGAGAAGTATCCACCCAAATAATTATCTCTTACTTAATGACCAAGAAGACAGTTGGGGAAGTCTATCCTTACATATCTTATATGTATAAAGTGCTGTTTTGATTTAAGAAAAGACCAGAGTTGGGGTAGGGAGGAGATTTCAGAAAAACTTGGTAAGAGTTATATGAACTAAGGCAAAGTGAAGTAAGAATAACTAGGAGATCATTGTGCAGAGTAGTAACAATGTAATGTTGATCAACTATGAAATACTTCTTGTTTCTCCCAATAAACTATGAGCTCTTTGGAGGCACAGATCATCTTTTGCCTTTCTCTGTACCTCCATTGCTTAACATATAGTAGTCATTGATTGACTAAAATAATCTACCTATCCTGCCCTAACCTATGGGCTGACCTCTAGTCTCACTTCTTCAATTGCCTTTCAGTCATTTAGCCATCTAAAATTCAACATGTTCAAAATTGAAAGCCTTATTTTTTCCCCTAAACCTACCCTCTCCCATTGCCTTCCCTTTTACTGTAAAGTACATTATTCTTTCTCTTTCTCAATCTTGAAATCTAGGTTTCATTCTCGATTCTTTACTATCTCTCACCCCTTCCCTTTCCAAAACCTTACCAAGACCTGTTGATTTTACCTTTATGATATCTCTATCATCCACACCCTTCTCTCCTTTGACACTGCCACCACACTGGTGCAGACCCTTATCACCTCATATCTGGACTTGCTGGGTGATCTGCCTGCCATGAGACTTTCTCCACTGCAGTTCAGTCATCAGTCATCCAATAACCATTTATTAATTGCCTTCTATATATTGGTCAGTGTTCTAAGCAGTGGGAACAGAAATAAAGGTAAAAGATTGTTCCTGCTCTCAATGAGTTCAAAATCTAATATGAAAAAAAGTACAAAGTATTTCCAGGGTACATTAGAAATAATGAGTAGAAGAAAGGCATTGGAATTAAAATCTAGAGGGATCAGGAAAGGTTTTATGTAGAAGGTGAAATTAGCTGAGATAAGGAAGTTACTCAACTGTGCTTGTAATTTTTTTTTTTTTTTGTTTTTTGGCAAGGCAAACAGGGTTAAGTGGCTTGCTGAAGGCCACACAGCTAGGTAATTATTAAGTGTCTGAGACCGCATTTGAACTCAGGTACTCCTGACTCCAGGGCCGGTGCTTTATCTACTACGCCACCTAGCTTCCCCATAAGATTGAATATGATATTGTTGAGCTCTATCATACAGTTTTCTAAGTGAACATTAGATCTAAATTTTTTTTTTTAGATTTTTCAAGGCAATGGGGTTAAGTGGCTTGCCCAAGGTCACACAGCTAGGTAATTATTAATTGTCTGAGGTCAGATTTGAACCCAGGTACTCCTGACTCCAAGGCCGATGCTCTATTCACTGAACCACCTAGCCGCCCATGTGCTTGTAATCTTTCTAAAGTGTAAGTCTAATCATGAAACCTATTTACTCAACTCCAAGATTTCCCTATCACTTCCAGGATCACAGATAAAACCTTCTATTCAGTGTTCAAAGCCCTTCATAATCTGTTTCCACTACCACCTTTCCAGATTTCATATACTTTTGCAATTCAGTGACAATGGCCTCTTTGCTGTATCTTGAACAACAAACTCCATTTCCCAAGCTAGGACCTTTTGAATGATTGACTCAATGCCTGGAAGATTCTACCTCTTCATCTTTACCTCTTGGATTCTGTGAACTTCCTCAAGTCTCACCTTCTACAGGAAGCCTTTCCTAATTCCCCTTAATTCTAGTTCATTCTCTCTGTTAATTATATCTATTTTATCCTCCATATAGTATTTTGTATACAGTAGTTTATATGCTATTTCCTCCATTAGATTCTTATCTCCTTGGGAGCTTTTGCCTCTCTTTGTAATCTTGGTGTGCAGGACATTGTCTGAACTGTAGTAGGCACATTTAATAAATGTTTATTGACTGAATGAATGTGCCCACTTTAAGAACATCTGATATGTGAAACCATCGACCACAGAATCTGTATATGGAACCCAAAGAACTTCTACAAAAAAAAGTTAAGTAAACTCAATTCTAGAGAAAGTACATGTCTTTGTTTAGTTTAACCAGATAGAGTCCGTCTTTCCGTCTTTGTTGTTGGTTCCTCATCCAGAGTGTGCCCTGTAATCATAGGTGTTCCATAGGGTTGTTTCCTGAGCCCTCTTGTTTTCTCCATTTGTATTTTTAAATTCCCTTTTGATCCAATTAGCTCCCATGGATTTGGGCACAAATTACTGTAATTCTATCATCTTGGAGGTTCAAGAACCTAGCTTATCTCAAACTAGTCAGGTTTAGAGTGTGCATCCTTCTTGGGACCTGTTGAGTCAGCTATCCTGTATAAGGATGATCATATCTCATGTTTGTCTCCTTAATGTTTTTAAAGTGTTTTCCACACTAAAACCATTTGGGGGTAAACATTATAAATGTTGTTTTTTTCTGTTTTACACATGAAAAACTCAGATAGTAGATACTCAGTGGACATCATGGAGTTAACACATAGCAGAGCCAAACCTTGAACTCAAATTTTCTGGTATTTGTCCATTAAATCATGCTGCCTCAATTAAGGCTGTCTCTAATTGGTGCTGCCAGCATAGGCTAAAGCTGCTGAAATATGAAAAAGGCCAAACATCTTGAGTTTGATCCATCACAGATATAACAATAATTGACATTTATACAGTACTTTAATGACATCTCCCTTCCAGGGTTTGTTGTAAGGATAAAATGAGATGTCTATAACTTAAAGCACTTAGAGTGCTTTATAGATGATTTATTATCATTGTTTTTAATTACATTATGTCATATTTATCCCCACAAAAACTATATGAGGTAAGTGCTATCAATTAACCCCATTTTACATATAAGGAAATTTAAATTGAAATTAAATGATCTAGCATTCAATCCATCTTAATGTAAATCCCTCATTTCTTGTCTTGTGGCTGCTGGTAATTTAGTGAGTAGAGTGATGACCTGGAATCAGGAACATCTGAGTTCAGATCTGGATTTACTAGATGTGTGATCCTAGCCAAGTCAATCTCAGCTTCAGGTTTTTCAACCGTAAAATGAGGATTATAATAGCAGCTGCCTTCCGGGTTATTGTGAGAATCAAATGAGGTATCTGTAAAAAGTCATAGTGTCTGGCACATACGAGGTTCCATAGAATTGCTTGATCCCAGGATATAATTATAGGGGAAGTTTGAACCTAGGTTCAGATCTCACTCCTGAGTGCCTACTGCTGTCAGCAGGCACTCACTATGAAGGATGAAGTGAAGAGTCCTGAAGGGATGGGTGATGGTCTCCTTGTTTTCAGTCAATTCAAAAGCAGTTCTATTTAGATATTTGAATCTAGAGTGGTGGAATCATCCAATGTGGTAACATGATCAATCTTGGAGAAACCCAGAGGGAGCCCTACAGAGAATTCTCTTTTCTTTGTTAAGGGCAGGGCCACCCTGGAATGAGTTTGCCCAGAGAGAGGAATAAGAGACTTGGAAAGTATCATAGTTCCCATGACTTCCGATGAACTCTCATTTAAACTATCAAGTGACAGATTAGCTTTACTCTAGTGAAAAAAGTCTGTCACTATAAAATTATACCATCTAGAGTCAGGTTAACTTTACTGCACTATTGAAATTTGTCACCATTATATTACCATGCTGATGATTAGACAATTGAAACAGAAAGTTTGTCAATACCTTATTATAACCTAACTCTAAAAGATCAAGGTCTCTCATTGATCACCAACTATCCTGATCTAACCATGTCAAGCCCCTGGGCTCAAATGGAATAGGGAGAATGGTGTCTTTGCACATCCCCACCCCACCCCCTCATTTTAGTCAATCTTATGTGGAAGTCATGAGATCACTTTCCTGAGGTCGTGCTCTTCAGAAAAACAATTTCTAAGTACTAACAATGGTAGTAGACTTACATAAAAAATGGATTTATTACAAAAGAAATGAATGCGTATGTGGAACTCAGAGTTCACAGTTCTTACAGAAATTTTCTATTTACAACGGAACAACAAAAGGAGAAGAAGACTAGAAGTATAGGAGGGGAAAAGGTCAGTAACCCCCTCTCACAGGGAGGAGCAAGGTAGTGACAAAAGTCATAGTCTTTTCCCTTGGAAACCTATAGATTATGAAGATATGAGGGTGTTCTTATCCACAAAACACCCCAGCTGAACAAGAATTTTTCCCAATCTTTCAAATGGCATCTACCTTGCCTTCCAAGGACACATAAAGGAATCCAACCTGGACTGCAAATAACAAATTTTGTCAGCTCAGGGAGAAGCTTCATCCTTGACACATTCAGGCCTTCTGCATATTCTAGTTCCAGCTTTTCTTGGAAATATGATAACTCAAAAAGACCTCTTGACATTGTCAGTGCTGACTTGGGAATATTATTTAACTTCTCTGAAATTCAGTCTCCTTTCCTCCTCTGTGGAAGGTGAGGGATAGGCTAGATTGCCTCTGGGTGCTCTGCCAATTCTGAATCTAGGAGCCTATAAAACAGTCCCAAGTAAATGCCATTTATCATGCTTTTTTTTCCCAGTTTCTCCACATCTGTGTCTGAAATGATTAAATTAATTAAGGGAGATAGATGTGTGAGTGACTTCTTTAATATTACAAGGTCCCATGACATAAATTTATTAACCGCACAGATTGAATTTTAACCATTATGTGCCTGTGAGAAAAATGCTTACTGAGAGGCAGGAAAAAAAGATTAAAAAATTGAAGAATTTGGATTCAAATTTATAATTTGCTTGTTAATGTTTACAAAGTACAAATTAACAAATAGATAATAGAACATCACCTGCTTATTAATGATACTAGGCTAGGTTTGCAGGAAATGCAATTCAATTTGACAAGCATTTATTGTTTATACCCAATGACAAAATGGGGGCATAATGATGAACATAAAATAAACTCTGTTATCAAAAAAAAACCTTAATTTGATTAGTGAACATGGGTAGGCAGGTGGGAACAGACAAGCAAGCAAAGCAACCTAACAAAACATAAGAAAAGTAAATATGAGGTAATTTAGGGAGAAGAGGGTCTTATTGGAGGACTCAAGAAAGTTGTTTGTAGGATATAAAATTTGAGCTGAACTTTGAAGGAGGTCACTGAAAGTGCTCCAAGTATGAGGGACCACCTGGGTAAAGTCACAAAGGCAAGAGAGGGAACTCATGAGAATATGTCTGAAGAAAGATCTGGGAAGAAATGTCAAAAAAGTGATGTATAGACCAGTGATGTCTTAGGAATGAAAAACCTGAGTGGTCTCTTGCCAGAGTTCTAGCAGGAATGCAGACTACCTTTCAAAAGGAATAGCAGGAGTTTTGACTGAGAGCTTTTGGGTTGAATTTGGAATTATAATATGGGTTTGATTTAAGACATTTTGATTAATGGGGTCTATGTTTTATTAATGCCTTCTCAGAAGAGGTTAGCTGATTTTACCTTGTAGTGTTTTTGCTCCCACCCTTTGTTTTTCTCTGCTTGCAATTTGTAACATTGAAATAAATACCATTAATGGATTGAATTTGCTTTGGTGTGGTCTCAGAGCTTAACTGTATTCAAACACAGCCCAGATGGACTGTCTGTAGTTCAACACTCAAAAAACTGGCAGCCAAATTAGAGTATAAGTGTTCCACTACTTTTATCCCACCTCCCACTCCTTCACCCTTCTAGTCAATCAGACACAAATCATTTGCTGAGGGAATAGGAAACTATTGTGACTTATGCGGGCAATCTGACTTTTTCGTGAGCACTGTTGTGTGAGCTGCGAAATAGACGTCACCTCACAAAAGCTAAGTCTTGAAAAATCAAGCCAAGAGGAGATCTTGGCATTGTGAAAGTGGGTCTCTTAGAACATGGTAAAATTTCCAAGAAACAAATTAAATGTGATTTAGGGGAAATGGGTGTGTGCCTCTAATCTAGACATGAAGAGAAAATTGCAACCAGGGTTAAATGGAGTGGAGGGGCCTCATTGTGTGCCCCACACTAGTTATTTGTAACCACTGTTGAGGTTTGTTTCTTTTTTGTAGAATGTGAAGAATGGTGCTTGGGGAAGGTTTCCTTTGCTAGGTAGGACAGCAAGAAGATAAAGGGACAGTAGAGCTTCTCCAGGAGCTTCCCCTGGCAGACTGGGCTGGCAAAGGGAGACAATATTTGCCAATCACTGCTTTCTCTACTCTGTATAGCCAACAGGGTACTGGTTCTTATGTAACTTCTGGGTTCAATTATGGTCCTGGAGTATGCCTGATCCAGAGCTCAAACTACATGTGGGATACAGACCTAAAATTTTGAAATAATTTAAGGTTCATGAAGCAATTTCCAAAAAAAGTATCTCATTTGATTCTCACAATAGCCCTTTTAGGGGGTGCTATTATGTTATTCTCATTTCACAGATGAGGAAACTGAGAGCAAGGGAAGTTGATAGAGGATATGAACTCAAGTCTTCCTGATTCCAAGTCAGAGTTCTATTGCCAATAATACTTAGCTGCCTAAAAAAAGGAAGCACGATATACTGGAAAGAGCTCAATATTTGGAGACATAAGATAAATTCTAGGCTCCCCTCAAAGGCTTACTAGCTGGATGAACTTAAGCAAATCATTTAGCCTTTCTCAGTTTCAGTTTTGTGTCTAAAACCCCGTTCTCAGACATTTAGTAGTTGTGTGATCCTGGCATGGTTTGTCATTAACTTCTCCAGCTTGCAAAAACCTTAAAAAAAGTTATTATGGTTTAAGAACCTTGGCCTGGGTCACACAGTAAATGATTGAGCCTGGATTTTTAAAATAAAATTTTTTTAAGGCAATGGGTTAAGTGGCTTGCCCAAGGTCACACAGCTAGATTAATTGTTAAGTATTTGAAGCCAGATTTGAACTCAGGTACTCCTGACTCCAGGGTTGGTGCTCTATCCACTGCATCACCTAGCCACCCCCTACTGCTCCACCTAGCCTCCCCAAAGCCTGGATTTGAACTTAGATTTGAAGCCAGACACTCTGCCATCTAGCTGCCATACTAGCTACAGCTACTTGATGAACTTGTTAGTTGGTCTAAAATATAGAATCAGAATTCCAGAGCTGAGAGAGGCCCCAGAAGCCAAACCCCTAAAAAAGTTCCCATTAGAAATACTTAATAAATACCTATCCAGCTTCTGAAAGACCTCTAAATTAGGGCAACCCATTCCTTCTCAAGGTTGCTCATTTCCCTTTCCCCTGGGATAGCTCTGATTGTTATGGAATTTTTCTTTATATTAAGCTTAAACCTGATCCTTTACAACTTGAATTCATTTCTCCTACTTCTTTGTGTTGAGAAAGGGCAGCTAGGTGGCTCAGTGAACAGAGCAAAGACCTTGAAATCAGGAGGATGGTATTAAGAATCCCACCCCAGGCACTTGACACTTACTAGCTATGTGAACTTGGGCAAGTCATTTAACCCTGATTGTCTTGCTTCCAGGACCATCTCCAGTCATATTGATTCATATCTGGCTATTGGGTTCAGAGGACTATGGAGGAGACATTGAATTTGGTGACTTGGCACAGGACCCCTTCATTCAAATACAATTCATGTGCTTGTCGTGACATCATCATCCTGATGTTGTGGTCTTCTTCGAGAATGAAGGACAACCATTTCCTTTGAGACCAAACATAGCAAATCTAATTTCTCTTCCACAAGACAACTTTCTAATTCCTTGAAGACTGCAAACATGTGCTTCTTGAATCTTCTTGCCCTTGACACCAAGCTGAATATTTCCTAATTCCTTTCAATTAATCCTAATATGACATAGACTTGATGGTTTTCACCATTCTGATTGCCCTACCCTGGGTACTCTTCAGTCTGTCACCTTTTTGTTTTTCTTATCTGTGTCACCCAACACTGAAAATAATACTTTACTTAGCAGCTGAAGTGATTATCCTAAAGTTTTAATTAGATTATGTCACCCTTACTCAATAAACTCCTTGGACTCCCTATTTCCTTCAGAATCAAATATAAAACACTCTATTTAGCATTCAAAGCCTTTTTTATAACCTCACCCCATCCTATCTTTCAAGTACTCTTTGATCCATTGACAATGACTTGGATGTTCATGGACAAGATTGCTGTCTTTTGTTTGTTCTTCATTCTAGGAACACTCCCTTCTCTCCTCCAACTACTGACTCTCCTGGCTTTAAGTCCCAACTAAAATTCCATCTTCTCCAGGAATTCTTTATCCTTCCTAATTCCAATTTATGCCCTTTTAAAATTATTTCCTATCATATATATAATATATATATATATATATATATATATATATATATATATATATATCTTACTTTGTATATTTATGTACTTGCCACCCCCATTAAAGTGGAAATTCTTTGAGGAAAGGGATTGTCTTTGACCTCTTTTTTGTGTCTCCAGCACTTAACATACTACCCAGTTACTTAATAAATAATGTGTATTTATTGATTGAAATATAGCCTGATAAAGATAGAATCCAGCAAGACATTTATCATGTCTATAGCTGTGAGTGGGCTATGTGACTATGAAAACATACCTTAACTACTGTATGTCTAAGTTTCCTCATCTATACTTTTTTTTAATCTAAATCAGATGTACTTTTATGTCTTTTTTAGTTCTAAATATATGATTTTTTGACACTATAGCATTTTTATTCCTGGAATGTGTGCCTCTCAATCAAGCAAAAGGTAAAGTTAAGCATTGCCTTAGCTTTTTTGTTCACTATATCACATTAATGTCTCATATTTTACATTCAGTTCTTAAAAACTCCCAGAACTTTTTTTCCCCAAACAGTTGTCTAATGAATTCATTCAGGATATGATTTGAGGCCATCATTGTTCAGGTCAGGGAAAGATTACTTGGATTGTTAGCAGAGGTAGATAAAGGCTCCTAAGAGACACAGAGTTCCCCTTCCATTATAATCTGTCCTCTTGACCCCTCCCAAATATACTTTGCAAGCTCAATCCAGAAGCATCTCCAAAGGAAAAATCTGAATCATAAATGGGTCTAGAACTGAGTCTGCCAAAAGTAACATGATTTGAAACAGTTTGAAAACTTAAATTGTCCCTGAAAGGAATGAAAAAAATGAATGAGAGTTTAGAGACAATCTGGTGAAGACCACATGATTTCCCTGGAAGACATAGAAAGGAGAAAGAGGATAGAATCTGAAGTCCAAGGATCATCCTCTATTCAGTTGTCAAAATAATATTCCTAAAATACAGTATAACCCATGTTATTCCTTTCTTCTCTTACCCCCCCACCACTTAACAAACTTAACAAAAATGGCTCTTTATACTTTCAAGGATCAAATATAGAATCTTATTTTTTTTTTCATTCAAAGTCAGTTACTACTTTTTCATTTAAAGTCAGTTACTACTTTCTATCTGACCCCACCCTTTCCAGTATTTACTCCCTAAATCCTTCCTCAGAAAAGATACTCCATTTCTGGACTGTGGACTTTTCACTGCCCTGGAATTCTCTTACTCCTCATCTCCACTTCCTGTCTTTGCTATCTTCCTTTAGAGTCCAGAAATGCTACCTTCTATGGAAAGCCTTTCCTGTACACTCTTTATTCTAGTGCCTTCTCTCTGCTAATTTTTTCCTATTTATCCTATGTATAACTTGCTCTATTGCCTTTAGTGCTCCTTCTATACCATATTTTATATATGTTTTATGTTTGCTTTTAAATATATATATGGTATCTTTATAGAACAAAAGCTCCTTAAAAGGCAGGGTTTGTTTTATTTCTATCTTTGCATCTCTAGAAACTAATATAGTACTTTGTACATAATGATGATGATGATGATGAAGATGATGATTGTTTACTCTTTGTTCTTGAGAAAGTCCTGATATCAGGGATATGATGCTATTACAAGTAGATAAATGGACTTGAGTAAGGGGATGCTCAGCTAAGTCACTAGTCCCACTTTCTCCTCTAGAGCCTTCTAGATCCATTGATGAGAAATGAATCAGAATGACCAGAGATGGCCCTAGATGTACATAGGGTACACTTAAAATTGCTTCTAGGGGAATGACTAAATGAGTTGCGGCACATGATAATAGATTGTTATTTTGTTTAAAGAGTCAATGACCAAACATGAATATAGAGAAACATGAGAAGACATGCAAACTAATGCAAAATGATGTAAGCAGAGTCAGGAAAACAATATGCAAAATGACTATATGATGATAATGAAAAACACCACACAAAACCAGTAAAAAATTGTCACTATGGTTGTAAAGAACAAGATTAACACTGCCAAAGGTACATAAGAAAGTCACATTCCCCATTTTCCTTTAGAGAAAGTGACCATAGTTTTGGAATAGTTTATATAATACTGTACTTTTGGAGGTATCAGTTTTATCAAACTGTGTGTTTTTACCTTTAATTTTTTTCATATTATAAGAGATACCTACCTTGGAATAATATATCAGGATGTAGAAATAAAATATATTAATATTGAATATCTAAACCCCCCCCAAAATATGCTCCTAAATTGATTGATCAAAATTTTGCCCTGGTTTTCTGTGTCATTTTGTTTTGCCAATTGTTATATAGCCCTAAAGTTTTTGAAAGGGGCTTGCAAAGAAAGATGATGTCTCTAAAACATCTAGAGTTAGAAAAACCCAAGGCAGCTCTTGTTCAGTAATATCTCTTGGTATATCACATCCAGTAATTTTCTTTTTAGAAAATGCTTAGAGTGGAGCATTTCAGAAGACAGAAATGCATCTGGTACCTTTTGATTATTACTGTTTAAGGCTGAAAAAACTGAAGTGATGGTGTACTAGTTGACAGATGATGGAAGCTCCATTTACAGCATGAGAAAAGCTAACTATCTGCTTTAAGCTGAGGGAACAACAGAACTCTGGAGAACACTCTGTCAGCTATTAGAAGAAATATGGATTGTATGAGAGAAACAGCTGGATTTAGCAGGGAAGCAGCCAATAACATCTTATTTCATCGCTTCTAAACTCCTTCGATTTTGAGCTTTGTTTGCTGCTTATTGTCACAAGTGGTCTTCTGGATGGAACAGATTGTTTTAAAAATATCATCTAAAATAAGAGAGTGGGGCTGTCAGAGAAGAACCTGCAATGAAGTTGTTTCATTTGGAAATATGAGGAGGAAGAAGAGATGACTATTTCAAGATACTGGATCCAGGGAGCAGAACTTGCCAAAAAGATAGGTGCTGGGGATGAAGTAAGAACTGTGTTCCCTTAAGGTTTTGGTGAGAATAGATACTCCATCAGGAAAGGAAACTGTTGACAGGGAGGGTTACAGTTAACTGTAAGCAGATTCCTTTTGTTACCCTGGTTCTAATGATAACTATTCTATGTAAATGCATCGAAAATAGCTTCCACCTTGCCTCTGTCAAGAGTGGAATAGGTATATGGATGTAGAGCCAAATGGGCTCTAGCCCTCTAGAATCAGTAGTACCTACATGTAGGAATCCTAGAAATAAGAGAGGAGGAGGAGAAAGGGAGAAATCCCTTTCCTCTTGGTCCTATCAATATACTCATTTTGCTCAGGCATCTTGTAATGTTGTCTACCTATTCCCATTCAGTACCTTGAAAAGGAACACAGGTTAAAGGACATTCAGTAGCCTTTGGGGTCTAGTCACAAGATAGGACATTATCTTTTATGATGCCTAGTAAATAATAAGTACTTTAAAATATTTTAAAATTGTTTTAAGAGCAATATGAGTAACTAAGCTATTGCGATTATTATAAACACCTAAATTAACTACAAAGGACATATGAAGAAAGATGCTATCTGCATCCAGAGAAATAACTCATGAATAGAAGTATGTATAGAATAATTTGACATGAGTGTGTGTGTATATATATGTGTAATGATAATTGTCTCTGAGGCAGAGGTGGAGAGAAAAACATTAAAAAAGAAATTTTCAAAATAACTTTACTATATATTTGAAATGAATAGCAAGTTGTAAATAATAGATTTGCAGTTTCATGTACAATCTTTTTTTCTATCCTGTTGTGGAAATTCTTGTTTTGTTTCTTGAGATCAAGATAAAATGAATGAAAATTTAAAAATGTTCTGTTAATCTATCTAGTATTATCCTATCAGAAAGAGGATGCTCTGGGTTTATGTCTATTCTAGAAAAAGAAAGCCTTATATTGAGTTTGAGAGCCTCACCATACCCATTTGCTTATCTCTTTTCAAGTCCTTTTGATTTTTCCCCATTCAGATGTATAATCCTTTTGTTTTGGATAATATGCTCCAATTGTTTAATTTGGCTCAACTTTCTGTTTCTATAAAAAGGATAAAAAGTAGGGCTTCATAAGGAAATGTCATAATTCTATTTGGAAATGCTTTAGAATCAGGGGAGAGGAGATGATTACTGCTGCAGTATTTATATAGTACTTTAATGCTTGCAAATTATCTCATTTGATCCTTAAAACAACCTTGGGAAGTAGGTGCTGTTATTATGCTCATTTTACAAATGAAGAAAATAACAAGAGAAATTAAATATCTTGTCTAGGTAATTCCAGTTAGCAGTGGAAACTGGATGCGAATACAGATTTTTGACATCAAATCTTGACTCTCAAATGAAATGGGAAGGAGACTGCTTCAATCTTTGATCATGATAAAAATGTTTGATGAAGAAATCTATGTTTATATAAATAAATGTATGTTGCTATGCCTATCAGTTCTTATTAAATATCTGTAAAATGCTTAGAATCATTATAACTGTTTGTAATGAGTAGGAGAAAAATGCAGATTGAATGAACATACGTCTTCCTGATTTTAGACTCAAGGCTCTATCTAGCTGCCTCCCAGGTGAGATTTAAAAAAAAGTACTAGTCTTTCTTTTTTTTATTAATTTAATATTCTCATTTTACAAATAATGTTTTTTTTACATTAATAAAATATTCTTGTTTAAGAGTAAACGAAATACCCCCCTCCCCCCATAAATATAGACCTGCTTGAGCAATAAAGTAAAGGGGAGAGAGAAAAAAATTAAAATTTAAAAAAATAATAGTAATAATTGTAGGTATGGCCAGGTGATGCAACGGATGGAGCACCAGCCCTGGAGCCATAAGCACCGGAGCCCACATCCTGCCTCATACACCCAACAATCACCCAGCCGTGTGACATGCAAGCCACCTGAACCCCACTGCCCTGCAAACCCCCCCCCCCAAAAAAAGGAAAAAAAGATCCAAAATAAAACAAAATAGTAATAATAGTAGGGGTGGCTGGGTGGCGGACAGAGCATTGGCTCTTGAGCCAGGAGAACCCGGGTCCAAATCTGGCCTCAGACACCCAAAGATCACCCTGCTATGCGGCCCCAGGCAGGCCACCCAGCCCCATTTACCCTGCACCCCCTCCTAAAATAATAATAATAAAAAATGTGCTTGAGTCTTTGTTCCAACACCAACAACTCTGTTGCAGGTGGATCACATTCTTTATGGTAAGTCCATGGCAAACATTACTTCCATATTTTTCCACTGTTGCCATTGCTGATCGCAACTCTCTCCTTTTGTATTTCTCCACTACCATGTACTTTCTCCTTTCACTCTGACTCTGCTTTAGGGTAGCTGAGTGGTGCAGCAGACAGATCCCTGGCTCTGGGGCCAAGAGGCCCTGAGCCCCCATACCACCCTTTAGGCCCAGCATCTACCTGGCCCTATGGTCCTGGGCAGGACTTCCAATCCTAGCCCCTTGCAAGGAGTAAAAAAGGCCAAGCTGTTTGTTGTGTGCCCTGAGGGCTGGGCTTCCCGTGCTAGCTCAGGCAGAGCCCCCCCCCCCCACTGTTCCCCCCAAATTTGTGCCTGGTGCTCCCCGGGGCATAGCTCAGGAAACTCCCCTGCTTCTGTGAGCTTTGGGCTCCCAGCGCCCTGGGGCTGCCTCCTGGAGGCAGAAGTTCTTTGGCTCTGGCGGGCCACCCCTCTGACCTGGGGAGCAGAGCCTTTCTGCTCTTTTCCAGGTTACCTTGAGTAGGAGAACTGCCTCCTTGGACCCCTCTGTGGATTCTGCCTCTCGAAAGTTTAGTCAGAGTCCTTAGCTTATGAGTTTTATGAGAGAGCGCCTGAGACTAGATCCTTTGTTGTTGCCATCTTGGCTCTGCCCCCGTACTAGTCTTTCTTGCTCCAAGCCTAGCACTAGTTATAACATATCAGTTATATTACTTTTCTTAAAGAGTCATTTTAAGGGTCCAATGAGGTAATATATATATATATATATATATATATATATATATATATATATATATATATACATATATATAAGCAAAATTTCATGCAAATTATAAAACAATATATAATATTAGTTACTTCTGCTATTACTACTACTGATATATAAAGTAGTATCTAAATATCTGTTGTTAACCACTACCACTACTACTACAATTAATTAAAGCTATAGGATGCTATATATGTTTTATTTGTTCTTTTCTTCTATGCAATACTAGGTATATCTTCTTTATATGTTACTTTTATTTTCTTCTAATTATTGATCAGATTGGAATTCCTACTCCTGAATAACTTGGTCCATGTCCATGTATTGATCTGCCTTTCTCTTATTCCTCTCCAGAATATTCTTCACTATTCATACTTTTTCCCTCCAGCTTATTCCAATCTTCAGGATTTTTCATGGTATTAATTCCTGTTTATCTCAATTCCTCTAAATCTTTTGCTATGTGAGCTAATCTATTACACAAAGTTTTTTACACATAGAATTTAGAGATTCATTAGGATAATCTTTCTGGGCTTTGTTCTTCCTTGACAAACAAGAGTAAAGTGGATAGAACACTGGACATAGAGTCTGAAAGATCTGAATTTAAATTTGGCCGCAGACACTTACTAGCTGTGTGATCCAGGGAATGTTATTTAAAATATTTCTGCTTCATCTATAAAATGAGGAAAATGAAAATGTCTTACTTGCAGGGTTGTTGCAGGATAAAATGAGATATTTGTAAACTGCTTTGTAAGTTGTAAGACTATAAACTATAGAAATGTTAGCTATTCTTATTGGTAAGATAATAATACTAATAATATCAAGTCCTCTTCCAGCTTTAACATTTTATATTCCTATGATAATAATTTCCATATCTCCCATGATCCACCACCATCATTCTGCAGTCTTTACTTTTTAAATTTCAAATGTAACAACCAATTCAGATCCTGGTAGAAATAATATCTCAATGACCAGGACATTTACTCTCCTTTATCAGGTGGATGGATGGATTGATAGCTAGCTAGCTAGATGTTAGACATAACTTATAGTAAATCAATACTTGTTATCTGCTAGGCACATTGGGGAAATACATAAAAGCAAATAGAACAAGGAACTAACATTCTAAATAGGGGAAAACAGCACAAAAATGTTCCCAGGGTAGGGAAAGGACAAGAAGAAAGACACTTCCATAGAGTTGTGGTGATTTGTATCCTAAAAAGAAAGGGGGAAAATACTTATCTGTCAAAGTTGGAGGTTAGCTATAATGGAATTTTATTTTTTATTGGGGATAGAGATGGTCAAAGAATGACTTCCCTCCATCCCCAACTCTTCCCTCATTTTAGGGGACTCAAAATATATGTTGATGTTCTCTCAAACATCCTAATATCCTAGTTTCTCAATATAGACTCAGTTCCTTTGATCTACTTCTGTATTTTACCTCAGTTAAAATGGAGATGATCTTACCCTTGACCCTGCAATCACCTACAAGTGATTACAACTCCATCATCCCCAAAATTCCTTTATCTGGTTATAATATTTTATCCTTCCACATTTCAGCATGACCTCAATTTTCTCTACTCCTTAGTTCTTTGTCAGGCAGTCACCCTTATACTGACTCTACTCCACTCCCTTCCCTGTCTCAACCCCCAGGTTAACTAACTCAACTTTATAGTATTTTTAGTTCTCTTCTCCCCTTGTCCTGTTATTTTTCATCTGGTTTCAAAACCAGATCATTCCTACCATTGACCTCCCTTGCTTCTGAATGAAGCTGTATAAAGTCATGATAATTTCCAACTGTTATTAATTTTTATTTGTTAACTAATCTCAACTGGACACTCATTGCATCAATGTTGACCTTCTTCTCCTCTCTAATTGATTAAATAATCCATGTTCCCCAACTGCTTTTTCAACACTTCTTGCCTCTCCTCAAGTTTCCAATGTATTTATCTCTTAGCTGAAGATATCATTTAATACTTCATAAAATAATTGAAGCCACTTGAGAAGAACTCCCTTTCTCACTCTTCATATCTCACAACAATCAGATATCATCAACTCTGATTTTCTTTCATTCCTGTTAGAGAAAAGTGACACTTTTCTTCACTTAAAACCAAAGCATCTATAGTCATCCTTAATCTCATCTGTTTTTGGCTTCTCCAGTAGGTTGCTCCTACCATCATCCATTCTCTTTCTAATCTTGAATCTCTCTTTATATAATAATTACTTCCCTGCAAATACAAACATGTCCATATTTCCCCAATGCTTTTTTTTAAAAAAAAACCCTTTGTTTGATTTGATCAGCACTACTAGTTAACATCCAATATCTCTCCTCTTGGTTAAATTCCTTGAGAAAGTCATCTACCCTCAATGATTCCATTTCCTCTGCTCTCATTCTTAAAACCTCTGCAATTTGGTTTTTGATCTTATCATTCAGTTGAAATTGCCTTCTTCAAAATTACAAATTATTCCCTAATTGCCAAATTTAATGCTATTTTCCCTCCATATTTCTTTTTTTATGACTTCTCTGCAGTGTTTTAAACTATTGGCAACTTCCTGGGTACTCTTTCCTTTCTAGGATTTTTTGTAGTACTTTCTCCTGGTTCTCTTTTTATCAAGCTGACCATTTGTTCACATTCACCTTGCTAGATCATCCTCCTTGCCATGCTCACCAAAAGTTCTGTCCTGGGCCCACATCCCCCCCCCAATACTATTTCACTTGACAATCTCATTAGCATGGATAACTCTAGTTACCATCTCTATTCTACAATTTTTATTTGTCAACAAGTCACAAAAAGCTCTTTTTATCAGATATATCCTTGAATGGATATCTCTTATACATCTCAAACTCAATATGCCTAACACTTATCTTTCTCCTCAAATACTCTCTTATTCCAAATTTTCTATTACTGTAGAGGATATCACCTTCCTCCCAGTCACCTAGGTTCACAATATCTTGATGACTTTCCTCAACTCCTCATTCTGTTTCTGTTTTACAACATCTCAAATATATTCTCTTATCTCCACCCAGCTCTGATTCAGGCCTTCATCACCTTTTTCTTGATCTATTGCAGTATACTCCTTGCTTTAGTTTTTCCTTGCCTTAAATTTTCCCCCACTTCAATCCATCTTCCACTCAACTTCCAGAGTCACTTTTCTAAAGCGTAGCTCTGACTTTGTCATATACCCAACCTCCTCTCTCAATAAACAATATTGGTTCCTTATTATCTCCAGGAATAAATAGAAAGTTCTGTGTTTGAAATTTAAAGATCTTCATATAAAAGAAACAGAGAATTGAAAATTGAGGGAATAGCCATCTGGGGAATGACTGTACAGGTAAGTTCTTGTGTATGATTATGATGGAATACTATTGTACTATAAGAAAATAAAAGCATGATGCTTTCAGAAAAACCAAGAAAAACTTATGTGAACTGTGGTCTTGTTCTTCTCATTTCATTTTGCATCAGTTCACGTAAGTTTTTTTCCACACAAACAGCATGCATCTAAAACAGGATTTGCCCTGATATCTTCTGTCTCCCAAATCTTTCTTTTATATGTTGCCTCTTACCCTGTGAGTACAGACAGAAATATTTCTAGGTGAGTGGGCTTTACTGGAACCAAAGAAGAAAGAAATAAAAGTAAAACCTTAGGTTAATCATTAAAAGTAAGCAAAAGTTAATTTAAAAAAAGAAAAAAGTCACATCAAGGAAGCTCATGGTGCCTCATTCATAACGGACTCAATTTCCTGTAATTATATTATGAGTGGTTATGGTTTTTGCACACTGGATTTAAAAAGCTCTGAATTTAGGGGGCACTAACATGGTCATTCAAAGAAAGAAGAGTTCCTAGTTAGTAAGAATAATTAATTAAAATGGGAATCTAGAAGTTATCAGACTAGCATAATCTCTGGTTACTGTGACTTCCTTCTTCCCATCCTATGTATCGACCTCATGATAGTGTTTTAGAGTCTACCAAAAGGACAATGTTCCATCCTCTCCACCTGCAAACAAGGGGGCCTGTACCCTAGGATTCCACTTGTGGTACTTGTCTTGAGTGCAGAAATCTCTAATTGCTTCTTTGACTGCAAGATAAGAAAAGAAGGAATAAATATAAGCATAACCATAAACTAATCATTAAATGCAGCAAGAGAAGCTAATTAGAAAAAAAAAGAAAAAAAGAAACACATTGAGGAGATTCATAGTACCTCATTCATAACAGACAGAATTCAACTTGCTGTAATTATATTAGGAGTGGTTATGGTTTTGGCATTTATTTTATTATACTTTGAGCTCATGTACATCATTTAAGTCAGGGAACTTTTTTCTAGAAATGATATTAGTTTCAGTCCAAATTGAATTTATGAAAAGTAAACAATGCATATTAAATTTTAACCACAGTTAAATTGAACATCTTCACTTTGTACCTAACATTCTATCTTTTTAAAAAACTCTTAAAAATCCAACTGGCTTTCTTTTCCCTGTCCCCCACTCCTTTCAAAAACTGATCTTGATTCAACTGTGACTCTAAGTGACCCTCAGCCCTTTAATTTGGACTCTACTAACAGCTGACTCCAATTTTTGCCTGTTTATAGAAGTAAATTAAAAGAACACACTGTCTGTGTCTCAGTGGTTCTTTGTGGCCCAACACACAAGTCAGTCCCTAAATCAAAACCCAGCTAGTTGTTGGGAGAGCTAATTCTTATATAAACACTGTTGCATTTGGAGGGGAGAATGGGGGAGAAGTTCAGAATGACCAATCAGAAATATGCCACTTTAAAAAAAAAAGATACTTCAGGGATCAATTTATCCTTTGATTCAATTTACAAAATGAAGTGTTTACTGGACTCTCCATACAAGGGGCAGGCTGTTGTTGGCTGATCTTCCTTACATGATAGTGGATTTTCAATATGCAAGAAGTCATTTCCTAATCACTAAGAGTGCCACTCTGTGGTTGGTTTTTGTGCCTCCCCTATGGAAGGCATTTCAGGCCTGCTTCATTTTACATCATAGAGAGTCTCTGATTTCCTTACATCAGTGAGTGAGTGATGTTGGAAGAAGATGCTTTGAACTGTTTGACATGACAGTAGTCTTTTGTTTTAGACAAAAGACTATTTTGGCAAAAATTATGTATTAGTCTTGCAAAGAGAGACCTGATTTTCAGTATATAAACAGGCAGATTTACATTCACTGTTTCTAAGTATTATAAGCAATTAGTAAAGCCAAGAGATATTTCACCATCATTAAAAGGATGCTTTTTTGAAACAGCAATCCAGCCCACTTTATAACTAGAAGGATCCACTAATTCCTTGCTCTGAGTTATATCTTCTTCAAGGGAGTTTATTATCTTCTGAGATTTAGAATTATGCCATTTCCCAATGAATGTTGGGAAATGTTGTCTTATGGATTTATCTTTGCTTTGTTGATTTTCAGCTGCTTAGTTTTATTATTTGAATTGTAAGCTGCCCTATATTGACTCTTATCAGAGAGGAGTGTCATTTAGGGAAATGATTAGGAGATTGATATAAAAAAATCTCAAAATTCCAGATCTAAAAAGCAATCTCAGAAGCCATCTGCTTTTATGAAATTAATTATCAAGTTCTATCAATTTTACTATAAAAATAATTTCTCATATATCTCTTTCTAGTTTAGGTCTCATTACTTATTACTTGTATTGTTGCAACAGTTTCCTATTTGTCTCTTTAATTCTTCTGTCCAACCTATTTTGCACATAACTCCCCCTCTCCCCAAATCCTAAAGAACAGCTCAATCCTATGCTCAGATCTTCAGTAGTTGCTTATTATCTATAGAATAAAAAAAGTCAAGTAGGTAAAGCCTGTCACAATTTGGATCTAGGCTCACTTTTCAGGCTTATTTCCTATCATTATCCCACAAATGGGGTCAATTTTCTGTTTTCCTTATATAATCTTTCATCTCACATCTCTCTGCTTTTGTAAAAGCTGTTCCCCATACCTGTAATGAACTTCCTCTTCCTCTTCACTGATTTGAAACAATATCTTCCTTCAAGATTCACCTCAGATGTCACAGTTTCTGCTAACCTTTCTTGATTACCACCCTCTTAACATATTTGTTTCCCTCAAACTGCCTGGGATTTATTTATTTGTGCATGTAAACTTCTTGATGATAAGGAATGCTTCAATTTTGTCTTTTGATGCTGAGCACCTAGCACTTAATGAGAATTTAATTAATATATTTTGAATTAAATTAAATTCATTCTCCATGACAACGTTCTCAGAAAATCATCTCCAAGTCTTTTCTTCAACATCTCCAGTAGGTGGAGAAAACAATATTCATTCTCATTGTTTTCATAATGATTTAGCATAGATGAGAGTGCATGTATACAGGTTAATAATTGTTGAAATTATTGTAATCATTTTTAACCTTAAAAAGATTACTTTTTTTACCAAGATTTTGATATAGTCTTTTTATTTGTGTATTTGGTATATCAGTCCCACAAAACTCTCACATTTATATCATATCATTTCCAGTATGGATTTTCTTCAGCAATCCAGCTGCTTTTCCAATTTTTGTTCTCTATAATATCATTTTCCCTGACTAGCAGCATTAGAATGTTAGGCTCCAAGTATGGTGGTTCTACTGTCCTTGATGGATTAAATGATTTATTGCAATCATTTTTCTCAACTTTTCCATCTTTGTAATTATTCTTTCCATTTTGAACTTTAAATGCCTTGGGGATGACTTCAATTAGTTGGATGTATTGCCAAGATCTCTTTAAACTAATTTTACTCTCCATTGTTTCTTTCTGCTTTATGAGATGATACTGCTTATACTCATTCATCATCTCGCCTCGTAAGATTTTACAAACAAGCTTATATTCCACCAGGTATTGACTTTGGCAGTCATCTCTTTATTTGGCAATTAAATCAAATGTTTGCTCACCAAGGCACTGTCTCATTTTTGTTTCCTTTGTTGGGGCAATTAATTTACATTGGTTAAATTTATGGATAAAATTATTAGTATTGTAATTTCTGTTGTCTGTCCTCTTATTGGCCCCAAACTAGCTTTAAAACAGTCTCTTTTTTGCTATCCTTTACAATCCAACAATAGCAACCCCCAAATTAGATAGGATCCGTCCAAAGGATGTCATCATCAAAGAGATGTTTTATCTCACTTATTCAAGCCTATTCTCATACATCTTTGATTAATTGTTAACTTCCCCAAACTACTTTCCTATCCTGAATTCCCTATATTCAATTGATGAAAATCACTTTTTTAACCCATTTTTTGTTTATGTCTCCATAATCCTTACTTTTTTTACTTTTCTTCTGGTTTTATCATTTATTACTACAAGAATTATCAGAAGTGGGAGGGAGAGGGTAGTTAGGAGTTTGATTAGTCTCAGGAAGGTTCTCAGTCATATCTTGGATAGTGATAGACCAAAGGACTTGGAATCAAGAAGATGTGTTTTCAAATCCTGACACAGACTTTTACCTGCTATAGTGACCATGGGCATTATTAATATGGGATTGGGAAATATGGTGAATAATTAATAGTAACTGAGGAAACAATCTGAGCTATATGATTTATTATGGGTCGGTGAACTCCAAAGAGCCTGAATACAATGAGATATATTTTATGTGTTAAAAACAATCAAATAAGACGAATTAATTGAAAGAGAAAATAGCAGGGTACAAACTAGAATACAAAATTAGGTAATCTGATTTCTAATTGGAGAAAAGATAAGAGACCTTCTGAGTTGGAAGAGAACAATCACATGTAATTTCCTAAATTAAAAGATGGTGTCCCACTCCCCACAAGAGTCTGAGATTCAATCAAAGGAACATGTAAACAACAACTGATTGACAGTACAGAACCAGCTTTCAGATAAGCTATACAGTTTGCTTGAACTGTAGAATTGTGAGAAAACTCCTTGCATAGTCTTTGGATTTCCCTGGGATTCTGATCAACATAATTTAGCTTCTTAGATAAGGGTGTGTAAGCAGCAGGTTCAGCTTCTCAGCAGTGCAGGGCTAGACTGTTCAAACAATAAAATCAAGTTTTCTCACATTTCCCATAATTGAGTAAATTTTTCTCACAATATATTCTAGCAAGATAGAAATTTGGACTAGACTGATAAATGAATAGAAAAGGTAAATAAGCTAAAACCAGAATTGAGTAACAAGATGGAAATGGTGTGCTTCATTCAGTTCCAAAAGGAAGAAAATAAGCATTTATTTAGTATTTGCTATGTGCATGACACAAGGCTAAACATTATGCATATATATTATCTTATTTGATCCTCACAACAACCTTGCAGGGTTTTATGGTTGTGGAATCTGAGGCAGAAAGAGGTTAGTAACCAGCCCAAAGTAGCACTAAATGTGTGAGGCCAAATTTGAACTCAAAATCTTCCTTACTACAGGTTCAGAGTTCTAGTCACTATACCAACTAGGTAGGTAATTTGTGTAGTTTTCCAGTTAATTAAAGAAAAAATTAATAATCATTGTGTGGGATAAATGATGCTCCTAGGAATCAAGAGTCCAGAGTCTGAGGCAGGGAGAGGGGAAAAAAATCTTTATTTCTTCAAGGAAAGGACACATTCACTTGTCAAATAATATCTACTGGGAGTGTGTCAAAAATAATAACTTGAAGGTCATTTTTACAGTAATTAATAATCCTACCTCTAAATTCTGTCTTATCCCACCATTGGCTAGTAAGACAAGCTCATATTCTCTTTACTAATATTACCCAACTGGTGCAGAGCAAATTCAATCCTCATTATCCTAATTATACATAACTAATCTCTATCCAATTGGAAAGTTACAGTTTTCAATTCCTTATTAGCACAATTATTTATAACTTAATCTATACCCTTATAAATAGTGAGACTCTACAAAACCTCATCATGAATTTCCTGTGACCAAATTTGGAGATATCCAATAAGGAAAAGAGTCAATTTAATTCTTCTTAAAATTATTTCATTTCCTAGAATATGGATATCAGACAGTGTTTTTCCTCTCCTAGAAAATAGTATAGATAAGTGATATAATAATTTATTCATTGAGAATGTTTAAAGTCCTTCTTATCAGGATGTACACAAAAGTATATTCAAGGGGAAACTTCACTGAAGGGCCATAATTCTTCCTACCTATGATTAACAAAGTCCAAGGACAAGAGACAGAGAAATTCTATTTACATTAAATACTTGGGAATCTGTCTCCCAAGGCAAACACAGAAACTGTATAATAATAATAAGGTTTTTTTTGAGGAAACTTCAACTGAAAGACCATCTCTCACAATTACCTACTACCCAAAAAGTACTGTGGGAATCAATAGAGATAGGATATGAAGAAAAATGAGTTCCTATCCTATAAGATTTACAGTCAACAGTGGAGATAAGCCTGTGTATATATATATATATATATATATATATATATATATATATATATATATATATATATATATATATATATATATATATATAACTAAATTTCTCACACACACACAACACACACACACACACACACACACACACACACACACACACACACACAAGTTCTGGAATGCCCATGCCTGACTTTACAAGTCTAACTTGTTGGTTCATCCACAAAATCATATAATTTTTGAATTGCCAGGGATCTCAAAGACTAGGTTAGCATGTTCATTAAAAAGTATTCATTTTTAGAACATCCCTGAATAGCGACCTTCTAGCTGTCCTCTAAAGCCAAAGAATTCTAGGACTTCCCAGGGAAGGTAGCCTGTTCCATTTGGGGAATAGCACTAGTAACTAGAAAGTTTTTCTTTATCTGAAGTTTTAAATTTCCTTCTTTACAACTTCTACCCACCTACTGAATAAATATTTACTGAATGAATGTAAAATTCAACTATCTATATGCTCAGTTTTTTTTAATATGCTGTTTTTATAAATTCTGATCAACTGCTTTTTTACTATAGATCAGATTCATAATGATGTAAACACTTAATGGATTTATTTTCATTTGACATACATACATAAATACATACACATCTTCACACATGTATGGATAATAAATATATAAATATTTTCTAAACAACTTATTTATGCTCTAACTAAAATATGTGGCAAGAGAAATAAAATCTTTCAGAAAAGAACACAATCATAATAATCATAAGTCTGAGTTATAAAAATTAATAATTAATAAAATTAATTTTAAAGAAATCTAGCAACCTTTAACAAATACAAATATTAATATGTACAAAAAGCTAGAAAGTATATTGCATAAGAACTTACTATGTAGTTTTTTTAAAGTAATGGATTTATTATATAACATTTAATTATTTAACAAGGTAGTAACAAAACCATTGTTTATTTAAGAAAAATTGTAGTAAAATGGATAGTGAGTGCACTGCATTTGAGTCAGGGATATTTTCGTTTAAATCCAGCCTTAGTGACTTACTATGCAATTGCCTTTCATTTTCTTCATATGCAAAATTAAATCATTTGACCCCTTCCAAGGTACCTTTGAATTCTATAAACCTATGGGTATGTTCACTTCTTTTTATTTTCTCCAGTCCATTTAAAATATATATTTTTGAAATAAATTATCAGTCACTTATGTTTTCATTTTAAATGGGGAAAGTGTCATAGAGACAAACGAGGTATCACTTTCTTTGAAGAAGAACATCATGGTAAGGACTGGGGAACGGATGGGTATGGGGAGCAAAATTGAGGATGAGGAATAAAGCAGTGGGACTATAGATTTCATGAGCAATGATAAAAACACCTCATATTTGCACAGTTTCACAGTGTTTTCATATATGTGATCTCATTTGATCCTCCCAACAATCCTCTGAGGTTTATTTTTTTTTTTATATTTTAAGCAATAATACCTCCATCTCTTCATCCTTTCCTTTAAAAAGTGTCTGATAGACAGCGGGACTTGCATGACAAGTCATTGCAAGCAAAAAGCCAGAGATTTTGATGGAAGGCTGATAATTGGCCAAGTATAAGGATTCTAAAGGAGACTATTGAATTTATTGCACTACATAAAAAAAAAATTCTTTCCACATTTACCTAGTTTATAGTCTCTGGAGGATACAAAACCTTTCATCAACAAAATTAAGTATGTTCTTGGCGATGATCAGACTTCTTAATAGACTCAAATTGATATGTTTTAGAATAGTGAAGGAGTAGTATGGGAAAGCTTTGGTATAATAGAAAAAACTGCATTGTCAATCAGACAACCTTCATTTTATTTCCCAGGGTACCACTGACACATCACTTAATTACTTTAAGCCTTAGTTTCCTCTTTTGTAAAATGAGGATAATGATGTGTCCTCATCAAAAGTTTCTAGGAGGATCAAATGAGATAATGGATTTGAAAATATTTGGAAAATTGTAATATGCCATACAGATATGAGGAATTATTGTCCCTTGTTGTTGTTTAGTCATTTTAGTCTGGTTGATTCTTTGTGACCCTGTTTGGGATTTCTTGACAAAGATACTAGGCTGATTTGATATTTCCTTCTCTAGTCCATTTTTGGGTTAAATCACTTGTCCAGTCATATAGCTAGTAAGTGCCTGAGGTCACAACAATAATGAATAATGAACAAATGTGAATGACTTAGCCATTATCAGCAATATAGTGATCCAAGACAGTTCTGATGATATTGATGAAAAATGCTATCCACTTCCAAAGAAAGAACTGGAGTCTAAATGCAAATCAGAGTATACTTTTTAGAATTTTATTTTTCTTGGTTTTTTCATAACTAAGTTTTACAAAACAGATGATACATAACCTATATTAAATTGCTTGCCTTCACATTAAAGAGGAAAGTGAAGAAGGGAGGGAGATTTGAACTCAAAATTTTTAAAATTAAATGTTAAAAATTATTTTTAGATTTAATTAAAGTAAAATATTTGAAAATAAAAATAGTCAACAAAAGAAATTACAGGAAAGTTTGTTTAATATAGCATAAGAGGGAAGCAAGAAGAAGAGAAAGAGAGGGCCTGAGGTTGCATTGGAACAGGGAATACCATATAAGGAAACTCCTTGTGCCAATTCAACTCTATTATTCCTTTGAAATTTGTAATATTAGGAATATTTCTGGGTTGGCGATAGAATGAGTGACTTGTCCAGAGTCATGCAGTCAGGACACTAGAAGCAGGCTTTGGACTCAGATTTTCCTGAATTTATGGCTAGCTCTCTAACCACATTATCTCTCTAATAGATTATTGATGGCCCTTCTACAATATATTAAGATGAAAAGATGAAGGATATTATTGTTTAAAACATTAAAAAATAAGCCTCAGAGGATTGTTGAGAGGATGAAATCAGATCATATATGTGAAAGCATACTGTAAAACTCTGTGCAAATGTGAGGTGTTTTTATTATTGCTCATGAAAACTATGGGACCCACCCCTTTGCTCCCTATCTTTGGTCTGTTCCTAGTACCCTCCACTCCACAACCCATACCACCAAATGTTTCTCTTCCTCCTCCTTCATCTTTTGGTTTTTGCAAGGTAATGGGGTTGTGATTTGGCCAAGGTCACACAGCTGGATAATTATTACATGTCTGAGGTCACACTTGAACTCAGGTCCTCCTGACTCCAGGGCCAGTGCTCTATCTACTGCCCCCTACCACCATTTCTTCTTACCAGGAATGGATGGAAGTAAACATAACATAGGATCATAAAATTCATTGGAACCATGAGTCATAATGACTTCCTTTTGCATGATTATGTTTGTCCTACATTCTTGAAGAAGACCCTGACTTCAGGGAGGTGATGTTATGGCAAACCCATGAATTGGATTTGAGTGAGTAAGTGCTGGGCTAAGTCACCAGCCTCACTTTTGTCCTCTAGAGCCATCTGGGTCCTTTGGCCAGGTGAATCAGAACTACAAGAGATGACCCTGGATGGCAGGCAATTAAGGTTAAATGGTCTGCCCAAGATCACACAGTTAGTAGGTGGCAAATTTCTGAGGTCAAATTCAAACTCCTGTCTCCTGATTCCAAGGCCAGGGCTCTAGTCACTATGCCACTTAGCTCCCCAATTGGTATTTTAAAATTCATATGTGAAAGTGTGATAATATTCCAATGAGATTAAGTGGACCACTAATTGGATTGAGCTGCATATTAAACACCTCATAGTTAAATAGACCTTTCATCTTGCTTTCCAACAAAAGTCTTGAGCACCAAACAGTCAATTGAAAATTTTTCATATGACAATCTAAATTAAGATTCCCATAGAAGGATGTTACATAATTTTCAGTAGAAATTTTGGAATGACTAGTTTTAACTTTTAAATTTAGAAAATCTACTTGACAAGTAATGAAACTTGAAAGATTATGTTACAATAATTCATACAATGGGTGGGGCTAATATTTCAAAACATCAATGACTTTCATATCTTATCTGTTAAATTCTTGTTAGACTAGCTGCTCAGGATGTGTTAGACTCTTGCTGGCTCTATTATCTATTAGCCTTACCCAGGTGAACATTGAAGGGGTAGGAAACAAGGGAGACAAGGATGACAAGTTCTCCTTAAAGTTCTCCTAGTTCTCCAAGCTCTCCCAGATCTCCTTTTATTAGACCAAATACAAGTGTTTAAATACCTTTCCCAGTCCCTGGTCCACTCCCACTTCCATGGCACTCAGTAAAACAATGCTCTGATGTTAGAGGACACCAGGTAATAAAGATTTACAATACTCCCACATACAGCAGTCCCTTACATGTCCCCCCCTTTTTTTGAAGCAAAATTCCTTAATTCAATTATATAATGAATGCTTCATAAGTTGTAAACAAAAGTTCAAAAATAGTATAAGCAAATGTAAATTAAACAATAGTAAAAAACAACTAAGCATCCAAGTCAATCACTATGAGTTATTAAATTTTTCAAAATAATATTCCCCTCATTATATTATGCATGAATCCACAGATTTATCCCAGAAGGGGCTCATGATTTGTGATATTTCCCTTACCATAACCTTATGATGATAGATGAGACAAAGAATACATAAGTAATTGATAATTATATCAATTTAACATCAAAACAAATCAGATAGTACAAATATCTCTTTCCCAAAAGAAATCATTAAATTATATGATTCAATATTTTTTAACACACAAATTCTCAAGACTTGTTACAAAACTTAGGTGACTAAATTACTCTCAGATGGTTTCTTTTTTCTTTAAACACAAGATAGAGGCATTTTATCCTCCCTCTTTTCAAAGTAGGAAATCTACTCCACTTTGGGCTGCATTCCTAAATGCGTCTGGTAGTGGGGGCAGAGGCTGGTGGGGGAGATGTCCCCATGGCACCTCACTCCTGGTCCTGCCTGCTGTCCCTTGAAGAATGAAGGATGGAGGGGTCGGGAAGTCTACATTTACTAAACCTAAAATTAACATAAGTTGAATACAGCTGTCAATCAATATTAGGTTAACAAAAGCTTAGCTCACAGCTGAGATCATTTCATAAACGTGGCAACTTACAAACTCTCAAATGGTATAAGCGGATAGACTTAGATCCCAACTACATTAATTACTTAAATTAGATTTTTTTAAGCAATTAAATTCAAAACTCATACTAAGAGGAGTAACATTTAACTTTACCTAACAATTTCAGATCTGAATTACATATACATACACACAGGAGTTTAGACACAAACCCAAACACAGAAACAATTCTCTTGCATCACATTTACCAAGTTGAGATTGATAGCCTGGCTAGTACCAGATCTCAGAATATAGAAACATTTTCCCACCTCTCCAGGCCAGTAGAGAGATATAAAATGTTCTATTGATGATTAAATACACAGATACACACACATAGCACACCAAGATATTAGCCATTAAGTACAGGCTTCATTCAAGAGATGAAATCTGAATTTCCCAATCCCAGAAAAAAGTCTTCTTCGTTTGCTTAACTAATTGACCACGAAGCTTCCCAATCAATAGCCCAAGAAAAACATAGTCATTGCCCAATATCCCCTCCCAAAACTAGGAAGAAGGCATGGGGATTCCTTGATTTTTAAAATAAGCTTTTTGAGACATAGGTTTGAGATCCACACTTCTAGCAAGGAAGATTTCCCTTCTTCTTCTCCCCTCCCTCTGCAGAGAGGAGTGGCAGAAAATTGGAGAGAGAGCATTTGAAATTACTTGAGTGGTTAACAACAGTACAATTTGGAGTTGTTGCATTTTCTGAACAATAGCCAACACCATTACAAACTTTCCAATAGTATGTGACATTTTAACTCTCAACACAGGAAGTGCAGTTAGTGTGTCCTTCACGGCTTTCTGGGTGCTGAGGCAATGGTCTGGTGTGCTTGGTTGTAGGCTGGAGAGTAAAATTCGTTGTGGCTTCAGGAGTGGAATTTGTTTTAAGAGTCAGGTCCAGGTGCACCAATGAGAAGTCTCTAAAGTTGGCTGTAGGTCTTGGGGTTTGGGTTGTGTTTACCACAGCCAGACAGGCAGCAGTAGCCAAAAGGAACAGCGAACAGGTCCCCTGCATCCCGTTCATGGCACTGGTACAGAATGCTGCTGAGGAAGAAGCTCTGTCCCCTGTGATTCTGCCTGGGAGACTCCACTTCCCACTGACTCCTCAATGCTGAATACTTATTTGTTTATTCTTACTTTTGCTGGTTCCTTAATGCTAAATACTTGTTTCTTCTTACTTTTTCTTTACACCTTCTTCTTCCAACTTCCTTAAAATCAGCCCCCCTGGTAACAATCAACCTGTTACCTCTCTGAAGTCCTCTGCTCCAGGATATCACCTGGTTTCTCTTGCTTTTATCTGCTGGTCCTTATCCCGGACTCCACTCAGATACCTCCATGTTTGTGTCCCTGTTTCTTATGTTCCCGTTAGACTAGCTGCTCAGGAAGTGTTAATGTTCCTGCTGGCTAGATTATCCTTAAGCAGGTGAACATTGAAGGGGCAGAAGACAAGGGAGACAAGGATGACAAATTCTCCTTAAAGTTCTCCTAGTTCTTCAAGATCTCTCAGATCTCCTTTTATTAGACCAAATACAAGTATTTAAATATCCTTCCCAGTCTCTGGTCCACTCCTACTCCCATGGCACTTAGTACAACAACGCTCTGTTGCAAGAGGACACCAGTGGTAAAGGTTTACAGTACTCCCACACACAACAGTCCCTTACACTTAGCAATGTGTATTTCCTCTAACTATGCTATCAAAAACCTTTCTCATATTATTCATTGTGTTAAATTTTCATCCATTTCCTCCTATAGAGTCAAAAGAGAGACCATCTAAACCACCATATGACCATTTCCTCTTGAATTCTCTTCATTATGGATATCAACACAACCCACAAAGCATTCCACCTGTCCTGTCCTTTCACTTTCCCTTAATTTTTCAATATGACTAACTCATTCTTTCTTTTTTAGTCACATTTCTCGGAAGCCCTTCATAGAAATTCTACAAAGTTCCTCAACTATGATATGTGAAAATTTAAATTGTGCCAATTACATACTTTTACACTGACTTTGGAGGATGTGCCTCAACTTTGGATTCTTTGGATCCTACAGTACTCTGTGATTAAACTCAAGACAACATCACCAATTAGTGAGGAGGAAATAAGCAATTATCAAGGCATTTTATATATTAGTCATGATACTAATTTACAGGGATACAAAGAAGGGTCTTAAAAATGATCCTTGCTATTTAGCAATTTATATTTCAATAATAGAAATCACATGCATTATATACATATTATATACATTAATTACATTATATATGTACTTATATATAGTATACAGTGTAATATATCTATCTATCTATATCTATATCTATATAGATCTGGGAGGAAGGAGGGGAAGAGGAAGGAGTTGGGAAAGGCTTCCTAGGTGACATTTTTGTATTTAGTAAGACACTGAGGCTAGAATTAAACTAAAATATCCCTGACTCAAATGCAGTGCACTATCCACTATACTTCAATACAACAATGCTAGGGTAGCTAGGTGGTGCAGCAGATAGACCAACAGTCCTGGAGTCAGAAGGAACTGAGTTAAAATCTGGCTATAGATACTTGACACTCACTAGTTGTGTGACCTTGGCAAGTCATTCAACCCTGATTGCATTGCATCCAAGGCCATCTCTAGTTGCCCTTATTCATATTTGGTCACTGAGACCAGATGGCACTGTAGGAGAACATTGAGCCTGGTGACCCAGCTAGCACAGCACCCCCTCACCCAAATCTAATCCATGCATGTCATGGCATCACCTCCCTGATGTCATGGTCTTTTTCAAGAATGAAAGGCAAACATCACCACAATGCTATACTACAATACTTCAGAGTTACAATGTAGTATATCTGTAGTATAGCAATCCCATGGGTCCAACCCAGAGTGGTTCATAGCAAGGGTAATGAAAGGAGGAGCTAAATTGGGCATTTTAAAAAGGAGGGCTGAACTGAATTTGGAGATACTCTGAGAAATGGTACTAGGCTGTGCATTCAACTAAGTAAATAAACAACAAACATTTATCTGACATCAGTTATATTCTAGAGATTTGTTAGGCTTTGAGGGTATGAACATAAAAGTTAAGACAGTCTCTATCCTCATACATTCTTTTTCTCATTGATACCTGGCAGAGACCCAGAGGATTTATGATTGAAGAAGTCTTTTCCCCCTCTCACTTATCTGTGTGAAGGAGATATAGCCAAATTAGAACTAGAAAGAGAGGTATGAAATTAAGCATAATTTAATTTATTAAATAAACAGTGCCTAATCCAAACAACCCATAGAGTAGAATCTGAGAGTGCTTGAGAGAGAGCCTAACAGAAAATCTCTGAGTCCCTGAGTCACTTTTAATGGATGACCCTTTGGGAAAATTTATTTTGAGTGGAAAAACCACAAAGTGACTGCTTCAAAGCTCTTGCAGGGAATGAGGGAGAGAAGGAAGTGATCTGTGGTGCTCCAGTGTTCATGATTTTGTTTGGCTTGCAAAAGTTGACAAGATAGGGTGCATTGATGTATTCATTTTTGGTTAGTTCTAATGTTATGATTAAGCAGCTAAATTTATTTATATCTTTGTATATGTCATCCATTGAAACACCATAGGCATAGTATGGAGTGATGGAGTGTGTATATATGTGTGTGTGTGTGTGTGTGATTAATTGTTGAGATATTATTTCATTGAGTAAATTAATACATCTCCCCTCCCCAATAATAATAGTATTACCATAGAAGCACCTGAAACTCAGAAAGAGTGAATTTGATAATTACCCAAGACCACTCACTGAAGTGCTCAGTATGAAACTCTCTCTAAATAATGGATTAAATAATTAATGCTACATGCATGCATGAAGTTCAAGACAGAATTAGAGAAAGGGGAGAGAAGTAAAATCAGGATCCGTGGGGTCTTTTGGCTTCTTTGTTCAAGAGTGAAGATAGACAATGCCAATCTCACTTCAAGTTGATAGAAGGAGAGAAAAACCTCTGGAAAATCTGCCATCAGATTTCAGAAATCTTTCAATCCTCTTCCTGGATCCAATGATATTATTTGATAAAGGATAGCAAATGTACTTTGTACACATCTCTAGTGTGTCTCTTGTCACGATTTTCTTTGTGTGATGATGATCAAAGTGAGTGAAATGGTATTGACTAAGAGTGCTGGATCATGGAGCAGGAGTTCTGGGTTCTATTTTGAGCTTTATTGACTTGGTTAGCCTTGAACAAGTAATTTGGCCAGAGTTCATGTCGCTTATATTTCTGCCTTGTGCCCCTCCCCCAACTCTGACTCAGGAGTCTCCCTAATCATAATAATAGATGCATCAGCTTCAGAGAAGAGGACACCAACAGTTAAAATTTATAAAATACATTTATGTTCGTCATGTTTGTTTGCTCTCAGCTCAGCAGGCAAGATCATTGTACAGCCATTATCTAATGACAAGATTGGCATGGAAGGAAGACAAACTGATTTATGCAATGTAGACTAGAAAAACAAAGAAATGAAAGGAAAACACTTCAAAGAGGTTGTGTTTGGTTTTTTTTTTTTTGGTGGAACTCTAAGGCCAAAAAGTCATTTTAGGTTGGATTATTTTTTTTTAAATCTTGAGGAATACCCTGGAACTATAGGAAGTAAAAAGGGAAAAAAAATGTGAGCGATGGTGAAATGGTATATTATGGAAATCAGAAAAATCTAACATGGGCTTTGAGAGTCAAGAATAATACAAAATAATGTATTCTCTATACTCAGCCCTGCTCAGATAACATCTAGAGGATTAGGTTCAATTCTAGACACCATATTTAGGAAGAAGAGGAGGAAGATAGTAAAAGAACAAGAGACAATGTTATAAAAGGGTAGGGATGTTTAACATGGGGAGACAGAACTAGGGACAGAACTAGGAACTCTTGAAATAGTACCTCAGTAGCAGTTTTATAGTAGAAATGGTGGAGAAACTTTCTAAGGTCCCAAACTCATTAGCTTTCCCCTCTCTTTGCCTACTGTTTGGTATTTCAATGGATGTCATATACAAAGACATAAATAATGTCTGAATCAACATACAATCAAAAACCTTTTTATTAAATGTTTACTATGTTCCAGGCTCTCTGCTAAGCACTCTTGGGAGAGAAAAAGACAAAAGCTTCCTCATCTTCGTGATTCTGCAGCCACTATGTCAGTTTTCTTTACTCATAAGATCACCACTCTAATTCTCATTCTGATTCTCATTTCTTCATCATTTCTTTCCTGGACTATTACAATAAGCCTCCCAATTTATCTCTTTGCCTCCAGAGTTGTTTTCCCAGGCTGCTTCTCCTGGGAGGTTTTGCTGAAGAAAATAATCTGGGAAATTAGTGCTCTTTTTGAATTTCATTTTCCAGATGAGGAAAGGGAAATTGAATTTAAGTGACTTGTCTTGGGTCACACACCTGATTAGGGTCTGAGTCAGAATTTGAACTCAAGTTTTCCTGACTCTAAGTTCAGTATTCTCTCCATTTAATTTTAATGTTTTGATTTCAGGAGAAGATGATATTAATATTTTGCTTATTCTGAAGCTCTGAGGTATTTTAACAACCATTTCATTAAAGAAAATCATAAGGTTAGTGAGACTATATATGTATCATATCACTTTGCTTGTCTTTTTGTTTACATATTTACCTATTTGGTCTATATAGTTCTATTAAAAAAAGAGAAGAAACTTTCAGTATTAATAGAACAGGACAGGTAGACCATAATAAATTTTGTTTATTTTTAAACAGGATAAATTCTCATATGTGTAAAATAGTTTAGTGGTAAGCAGCTTGTTTGTCAGAGAAAAGGCACTTTCTCTCCAAAGGATTTGCATTTAAATCCCTCCTCTAAATTATTTGTATGACTTTGGGCAAGTCTTTTTAACATCCTTTAAATCAGACAAATGTTGGTTTGAGGTTGAACATTTATCCTTAAATGAAGGCATGGGTTCTGCTGGATCCCCCAAGATCTTATTAAACTTAATATAGATGTGTAATTATGAGATAAGGAAGGCAGATGAATTAGTATTTATTGGGTGAATAAGATATAATAAAATAACACCTCCATTCATTAGACATTTTCATTGTTTTTATAGAGGAGAAAAAAAGGAGAAATTTACATTTGGATACTAAAGGCTACCCAATAGATAATGCAAATTAATGATGTAAACATCATTTCCTAACACTTTCAAGCACTTTAGGAACAGCTAGGTGCTTTCAAACAATTGATTTGCTCATTAAAAATCAATCTAATCTATTCATGAGAATAGATCACCCAAGGTCCTCTCTCCTAGGCAACAGTTTGAATTAATGAAAGAAATAAGCCAGCTGAGACTAAGTCTGTTTCAAAGTTGATAAATTGAATTTGATAAGCTGTAATAAAATTGCATTTATTTAAAAATGTTCCATGATTTTGAATTTTTACTAATTCAAACCAGGTTTTCCCTCCAACAGTATTAATGGAGTTTACAAGGTAGTCTGACTGCATTTTCCACTATATTCTGCCATCTAGTGTTCAGCTATGTGAATAGCAGCCAAAGGTAGAGGCTAACAATACTTTGATAAAAGACAGTGCAGTGGCAATTGACAGAACTTTGGAGCTCAATTTTTGAACAAGAGTGAAGTACTTTCCAGGACATATATATTTTTAAAAACCTTATCTCTTGATTTTTCCTGTTTTTATTTACTTCTTTCTAATATGATTTTTAACCTATAAAATGAAATCTGAACTATAGCCCCTCCTCCCATCTATTGATCTGATCTAAACATTCTAGTCCCTAGTGGATAAAGTGTGATGTGGGAGACAGAATACTGGGGACAGAGTCAGGAAGATTCATCTCAAAGAGTTCAAATCTGACTCAGGTACTTACTAGCTGTGTGACCCTGGGCAAATAATTTAGCCTTGGTTGCCTGTTTCCTCAACTAGAAAATAAACTGGAGAAGGAAATGGCAAACCACTCCACTATCTATGTCAAGGAAACCACAAATGTGACATCAAAGAGTTGGATATTGCTGAAACGAATGAACAACAGAAAAAAAAATTTAAAAATGAGATCCAATCTCATTCCTCAAACGGACCAAGTCACTTTCACACACATATTTCTTTTTTTCCCTCTTTGTTTTCTTGCCATAGCTATTGTAGAGATAGTTCATGGCATTTCTGCACAATTTCATTCCATCTGTGAGTAAATTTCCTTTTGATTCTATAATAAACTTTTAAAGTTTCATTAGGAGCTTAGATGAAGTACATTTAGGAATAATTGTTATTATCACTACTTATTCTAATTTTCCAGTTTTATAGACAGAGAGCAATAATAAAAGATCATATTTACATAACTTTAAATAGTCAAAAGAAACTTTCACAGATTATCTCAATTTGGTCCTTCCAAAAACCCTTTGAAGTAGATGCTAGTACTTATTTTCTAGATTTGCGAATTGAGGCTGTGTAATTTGCCTCGGGTCAAACAACAATCCAAGTATCGTGAGTCAGTCAGCTTCCTCCCACATTTCGACTCCATTATGCACAATAACCTACAACTTTAACATGAGTCCCAGGGACTCTGAAGCCTTGATGCTTTTCCTTGGGGTCTCTGAACACAATGCCTCAGCTTCCTTCAAAAGCTGGTGTAGCAGAGACAATAATTTGCCACATATAGAGCAGACTGAGCAGGAGCTTTTCTGGACAATAATCCCTCCAGTCATAATCTCTTTCTTAGTCCCACAGGGTTACTTCAGGATCTGGGTTCAGATTCATCTCTGTCAACTGGGATGATCTTAGACAAAAAAAATCCAAGGATCCCAATGGACCTCAGTTTCCTCCTCAGAAAAATGAACCTTCTGTAAGATAGTCATCAACAGAATTTATTAAATGTACATTTGCTGTGTTAAGATTTAGGAAACCAAAAGGAGGGTGGGGCAAAAAAGTCCCTAACCTCTAGGAGCTGGGTCTAATAGAAGCTATAGACAGAGGATATGGAAAGGAAATGGAAACCTCAAAGGAGAAGGAATTATAAGGAATTAATTACAAGGAATTACTTATAAGGAATTAATTTCAAGGAAAAATATTCCTAAAAGAAACCAGAGAATATGTATAATTAAAATAACAACAAAAGTAGGTACCATTTATATAGCATTTACTATGTATTAAGTTCAATGCTAAGAACTTTAACATTATTATCTCATTTGATCCTTTCAACAACCCTGGGCAACAGTTGCTATTATTATCTCTATTTTACCAATGGAAACTGAGGCAAACATAGGTTAGGTGACTGTGCCAAGTTCACACAGTTAAAAAGTGTCTGAGAGCAGATTTGAACTCAGATCTTCCTGACTCTAGACCCAGAGCTTGAATTCCCACATTGGTGGTAGCCAGTTTTTCTGTCCAATATATTGACTATAAGCTCTCGTTATGTAAAAGCATTACTCTTGCATCCCACCATCAACATGACTGCATATACTATTAGGGGTGAAAGTAGAAAGGAGGCAAACAGAGTTTGACAGAGATCATCCAGTCTAATCATCTTATTTATTTATTTAAGGCAATGGAGTTAAGTGACTTGCCCAAGGTCATACAGCTAGGCAATTGCTAAATGTCTGAGCTGGAATTTGAACTTAGGTCTTCCTGACTCCAAGGCTGGTGCTCTATCCACTGCATCTCCTAGCTGCCCCCAATCATCTTATTTTTCAAGTGACAAACCTAATGGCTAAGAGAGGTGCAGTAGCTTGTCCCAAGTTGCACAGTCAGTTAGAAGCAGAGCTAGGACCAGAGGCTAGATTTTGTGATTCTACTTTCTAAGTCCCAGTAGTTAGTCTATTAGCCTATTTTGCCTTGGGAGAGATGTCAAAAAGCTGAAGGTAGAAAAATGATGCTCCAATTTTCAAAAAGGAAAGGAAGATGGATTTCAGAATCTATGGAGCCATGAGTCTAACATTGATTCCTACCAAACTGCAGGATTGATTATTAAACATATTTTATAAGTGCTTAGAATGGGAAGGAAGAATGATTAACTCATGAAAAAAAGATATGCAAAACCAGCCATTTTAATAAGATGATCAGAGTGGTAGTTTAGGAAAATTCTGAGGACATAGTATTAGATTTCAGTAAGGCACTGACAAATAATACTCTTATTGACAAGATTAAAAATTGTGAGCCGATTAATGGTGCAATCATTTAATTTTATAACTGTGATACACCGGCTGCATATCGACTTTATTTTGAGTATAACATATACTATGTAAAATACTGTACACGTGTAGGACATAATATGTATATTTATACATATTTATATATGCACATATGTTATATTTTACATATAGACACCCAAATAGAAACTCTAATTAGAAAATTTTGCTTTGCTAGGAAAATAGGTCAAGCCTCCCTGAAGTCAAACCTAACATCACGGAAACCAGGGAAGATTCATAAGTGTACAATTATAAAAAAAATAAGGATAGAGTTCCCATATTTCTGTGGCGAAATAAAATCCATAGTTCCATGAATTTTCAATCTCCTACTCTTTAATTTTCAGATGCATTGAAAATCAGTTTGTTGTTCAGTCAACAAGCATTTATAAATGCTTATTATGGGCCAGGTACTATTCTAAACAGAGTCAAAATTAAGTTTCTGCTCTTAAGGAGCTCACATTCTCATTGGGAAGACAACATGTAAATAAGTCCAAGTTAGATGCCTACAGAGTAGATGGGAGGGACTGGGAAAGACTCTTGTCGAAAGTAGGTTTTAAGTCAGTTCTCCCAGGAAGAAAGGAGGCAGGGATGAATTGAGGTTTTTTTTTTTTTAAGTTCCTCCTTTGTTTCTTTTTGGAATTGTTTGCTTTTGTATTTTTAGAATTTCATTCTTGAGATCTTCCTGGACATAATTAACAAAAGTAATTGATTAAATGATATTTTCAAAAATTTATTGTTGTTAAAGATATTATTTGAGTTTTACAATTTCCCCCTCAATCTTATTCCCCACCCCCAACGGAAGGCAATCTGTCAGTCTTTACTTTGTTTCCATGTTGTACCTTGATCCAAATTGGGTGTGATGAGAGAGAAATCATATCCTTAAAGAAGAGAGGAGAAGTCTAAGAGGTAACAAGATCAGACAATAAGATATCTGTTTTTTTCTAAATTAAAGGGAACAGTCCTTGAACTTTGTTCAAACTCCACAGCTCCTTATCTGGATACAGATGGCACTCTCCTTTGCAGACAGCCCAAAATTGTTCCCGATTGTTGCACTGATGGAATGAGCGTGTCCTTCAAGGTTGATTATCGCCCCCATGTTACTTTTAGGGTATACAGTGTTTTTCTGGTTCTGCTCACCTCTCTCAGCATCAGTTCATGCAAATCCCTCCATGTTTCCCTGAAATCCCATCCCTCCTGGTTTCTAATAGAACAATAGTATTCCATGACATACATATACCACAGTTTGCTAAGCCATCCCCCAATTGAAGGGCATTTATTTGATTTCCAATTCTTTGCCACCATAAACAGGGCTGCTATAAATATTTTTGCACAAGTGATGTTTTTACCCTTTTTTCATCATCTCTTCAGGATATAGACCCAGTAGTGGTATTGCTGGGTCAAAGGATATGCACATTTTTGTTGCCCTTTGGGCGTAGTTCCAAACAGCTCTCCAGAAGGGTTGGATGAGTTCACAGCTCCACCAACAGTGTAATAGTGTCCTAGATTTACCACAACCCTTCCAACAATGATCATTATCCTTTCTGGTCATATTTGCCAATCTGAGAGGTGTGAGGTGGTACCTCAGAGAAACTTTAATTTGCATTTCTCTAATAATTAATGATTTAGAGCATTTTTTCATATGGCTATGGATTGCTTTGATCTCATCTGTAAATTGCCTTTGCATATCCTTTGACCATTTGTCAATTGGGTAATGGCTTTTTGTTTTAAAAATATGACTCAGTTCTCTGTATATTTTAGAAATGAGTCCTTTGTCAGAATCATTAGTTGTAAAGATTGTTTCCCAATTTACTACATTTCTTTTGATCTTGGTTACAGTGGTTTTATTTGAGCAAAAGTTTTTTAATTTAATGTAATCGAAATCATCTAATTGGTTTTTGGTGATGTTCTCCAACTCTTTCCTTAGTCATAAACTGTTCCCCTTTCCATAGATCTGACAGGTAGACTAGTCCTTGATCTTCTAATTTGCTTATAGTATTGTTTTTTATGTCTATGTCCTGTAACCATTTGGATCTTATCTTGGTAAAGGGTGTGAGGTGTTGGTCTAATCTAAGTTTCTTCCATACTGACTTCCAATTATCCCAGCAGTTTTTATCAAAGAGGGAGTAAATGATATTTTAAAAAGGATGGAAAGTAGGAGCAAAAACAGGTAACCGAGGATGAATACATAGACCTATACAGGTAAAGAAAACTAAATTTTAGGAAGCTAAAGTTGCTCATAGATCCTAAGAACAATAAAAAAAATTTAAAGTCACCCTAGGAGGTGAGGATGATGAAAAAAATGACAGGAACATGGTTCCTTTATAATTGTGGAAGATGATCAGAAGGAAGAACATTGATTTGCTTAACGTGTTTTATCTAACTGATTGAAATAGATAAGACTAAAATGATTAATAAGGAGTAAGATAACTGAGAAGATAAGAGAGCACTTTAACAACAAGGTATCTAAGTCATCAAACAGAGACAAATTATATTTAAGAGCACTGAATGGATTCATGGATGTAATAGATAAGTGAATATCAGTGATCTTTGAGCTTACTTGTAAACACGTTTACTTTTTGATATCATGCAGGATTTTATTGATTCTCTGAGATCCAATCTCAAGAATTTTACATATGGGTCTGGTCTAGGAACTTCATTCTAACTCTAAGATGTAAGAGAAAGAAAAGGCAAGATTCTACAAAATCTCTCAATACACAGAGAACATGGAATGTATTGATAAACTATTTTCTTTTTATTGTGTCATTAATAAATTTACTTTTCTCTTTGTTTTGTGTGGTAGAATTTTGCAAAACACACTGATGATCTTCAAACTAAGGCTGAATGACTACTTATTGAGGGCATTGCAGTTGAGGATTTTACCTGGGAACATTACTTATTGTTTTGAACCTCACAAACCCCTTTGTTTGTTTGAGGTGTCCTTCAATTCAGCACGTGCCATTTATACCTGACTGAAGAAGTCATTTAGGACTAGGACTGCTATAAGTGAAACATGGGCTAGGAAATACCTTAATATGATCTGTAATTCCTGCTAAATGAAGTATTTTATATAAAAGAGTTAATGGTATTGTTCTCTTTCTCTCTCTCTGTGTGTGTTTGTGTAGGTGTAGGTACAAAATCAATTGTGTTGAAGAATAGGGTTTAGTTGGTCTATAGTTAGATAGTGAAATACCAGAAGCAGAATTTGAGCATATGATCATTTCTTTCCTCTCTGATCCACCCCTGTCCCTTTATTCCACATTGCCATGAATGCGAAAGACAGATTCTACCAACTAGAACTAAAATGTAAGCATTAAGTAAATAAACCACTGAATTTGGTATATATGCTGCAAAAGACATCAACATCAGGGCCACTATGGAAATCCTATAGAGTAAGAAGAAAAGTGTTACTTCATTATAAGGATATCCCTTTGGAATACAGTGACAAAAGCTATCTGATAAAGTTAATCTATCAATACTTGGGTAGAAGAAGCAGCATTGAAAGAGAATTGCAGTTTCTAGATTTAATATTTGACCTAGAGACATGCTTCGTATATCTCACTATACTGCTGCAGTATGTTGGTACCAAATGGGAACCAAAAATCCTGAAGTTCTCTAAGATTTGTGGGTCAAAAAGCCTTGAATTGACAAAATGTGAAGAGGAGGAGGAGCATGAACAAGAACAAGAATAAGAACAAGAACAAGAAGAAGCAATATTAGATAAGGAAGGGAACACCTTTTTGGCATGAAGGAGTATAAGGTTGGGATCTAGACTTGGGTGTATAGGTCTTATAGTTGTTACCTCAGATGAATGTCACAATGTTTAATTGCTGTTTGATTATGGTAAAATTTATTTTGGTGGATTTATTTCCATTTATTGAGGTAAGATATTTGTGTTTTCATAAGAAGGCATGTGATAGAGTTATTGGTCAATGTACCCAACATATCAGAAAGCAAAAAAGAATGGTTTTTCAGTTTTAATTTAATCCAAATATCAATTTATTACTCATTTACTATTCGAGGCATTATAATAGGTGCTGAGGTGTAAACATAAGACAATTAAGCCTAAAAAGCAAACCAAAAACAATATTTCATGCCTTCAAGGTGCATGCATTCACAAGTAAACACAATAAAATGTAATATAATTTGAAAAGGGAGAGAATAATTTCTTGAAGGTGTAGGATTTGAAATCTAAGTTGAACTTTAAAGAGAAATAAGCATTTTAAGAGTGAAGGTGAGGAAAGAAAATGCTTTCAGACAATTCTGGCAAGCTATTCCAAATTTAAGAAGGAGGAAAAATACTGAGATCAGAGTTAGAAAGTAGGAAGGTTGGACCAGAAGGATGAGTGTGTGAAATGGAAAAATGTGAGAAGAGTCCAGAAAAGTAATTTGGAAGCAGACTAAAATAAGTCTTAAAATTCATTGTATATCATAACAGCAATATAATTTTAAGAATAACTGTGTGACTAAATAATTTTGACTATTATAAAACACCCAAATTAACTACAAAGGACATATAAGGTATAACACTATTTGCATCCATAGAAAGAACTGACACATAGATGTAAAGAATGATTTAACACATACAGACATATACACAGACACACAAATATATACATTTGTATATAATACTAGTCATCTCTAGGGTGGGGACAGGAAAGAAAAACGATAACTTTGCTATACACTTAAATGGAATAAATAACTTTGTTATACATTTAAACGGAATAGCAAATTGTACATAAGAGATTTGCTATTTCATGTGCAATCATTTTTTTTCTATTCTAGTTGGTTTTAGAAATACTTGTTTTATTTCTCAAGTTTAGAATAAAATAAATTTAAAAATTAAAAAAACAAAATATAAATTTGGAACAATTAAAGAGCAAAAAAAATATAAATTGGAGAAAGGGAGAAATAGAATAATTGCAGGTAAATGGGAAGATGGCACACAAGTTTATTTTTCAGAATGGTCAATAAAGTTTTGGTTTTGTGATGAACCTAAAATTGCTAAAAGTAATTTAATATATTATTTCATGGTCATTTTGCCTTGCAGTACTTGTGATGACCATGTAGACTCCTATGAAAATCGCAAAGGATTAAGTAGCTGAAAAATTCCTAGAAGAATTTAGCATGATCTTCAAACCAAGTTTCTGTATTCTTAGATATTTCATGAATTTAGTTGCAGGGTAGTTATTGAGGAAGGAGAAGAGGGACAAGGTCAATTATACTCAGTGTTAAAAGAAATAGACAAGTAGACACAAAGTTTCCCTGTGAAGTTTTATCTTTTAGTAAACATCTTGGGGTCTACCGACCAGATTTAGCTCTGTTTTCCCATTCAACATTTGTTTCCTTGCTTATTCTGCTGATTTGCTTATGGATTTATCAGGATCTAGTTTGTATGGTGCTTCCATGTGTCCCAGTAGTAATAGGATGTTAGATAAGCAGAACTTTAGAAGTTCTCTGTTCAAAGCCTGCATTTTGTATATGAGATATTAGGACTCAGGGAGGTGAAAGTGACTTTTCCCCAATTAAATAAGGGGGAAAAAAGTGACTGAAACTAGCTTTAATTTTAGGTTTTCTGAGGATAAATCCAACACTTTCCCCCATTGTATCATATTACTTGATCTACCCTAGTAGATAACAATCTCTTTGATAACAGGACTAGCTAATGTTCTTCCTTTCTATTCTCCCCACCAAGGCCCAACCCATGCCAGGAAGATCCATCTTTTGTGTGTGTGTGTTCTGTTTTGTCTAACTCTTCATGACACCATTTGGGGTTTTCTTGGCAAACATATTGAAGTGGTTTGCAATTTCCTTCTCCATCTTATTTTACACTTGAGGAAAATGGAGACACTCAAGGGGAAATGACTTGTCCAGGGTCATACAGTTAGTGTCAGGCTAGATATGAATTTAAGAAAATGAGTCTTCCTGACTCCAGGTCGAATGCTCATCCATTATGTCATATAGCTGCCCATATTATGTACATATATATAAATAATATTTTATTTTTATATATTCTTTTTGTTTTATATTTATGTTATATCTGTTATATATTATAAATATAAAATAAATAAAAAACTATAATGAAAATATAATTTATTTATGTAAAATATTATTTACTGCATAAGAATATTTATTCTTATATATTATATATAATATGCTTATTTGAATGTAGTCAACCTCCCCTAATTGTGAATTCACATTATTGTCATATATACTCTCTATATAGCTTCTATGTGCCTAGACATATAAATTTAGTATAATCCTTAAGAGTAGGGGTTTGTTTGCTGGTGACTTTTCTTTGTATTCGCAGCACTTAGCATAGTGTCTGATGCCTGTTAAGTGTCTAATAAATACTACTGATGAATGAACATTTATTAAGCACCTACTAAATTTCATGAGAAGTGTGGCGTATTGGATGAGATACAGGTTTGGAAACATATAGACTTGCTTCAAGAACTGCCTCTAACTACAACTATGTCTTTTGTAGCAGGTGAAACCTGTCTTCAGAGAAAAAGATTCCTCAACGAGAATTCACTCTACCTATGAAATCACAGCTCTTTGAAATAAATAATGTGGAAAGCATATTGCTGGGAATATTAAGGCAAAATTAAAAATTGTTCCTGCCCACAAGGAGATCACATTCTTCTGAACAAATGGATTTTGAAATGGGTGTGCTCACTTACTGAGGACTTTCATATCCATTTGCTGCTTTCTCCAAGCACTGATTACTATCTCAAGCAAACAAAAGAAAAGACAGTGGTAGAATACATTCAGTTATTGATAGATACCTTACCCAGTACCTTTAGAGAGATTCCACACCAGAACAGATTTTAGTGACTTCCAACACCATTTACAACCACTCGATCAGTAGAGAGTAGAAGGATTATAAATAGAACTGGTTGATCTAAGTTACTGATATTCAAAGGTTTGTTCTTTTTTGGTCCTAGCTCATTACCCATTCTGTTTCCAATTTTGTTGAAAGAAGAGGTTGAGTTCAGTCTCAAGATGGCAATGTCATTCATGCTCTCTGACTTTTAGCATTTCATCACATTATTGTAAAGAATTTACAAGCAATGACTTGCAAACATTATTTCCTGTATCATTAACACTGAGATACAGAATTACTTATTAGGATATCTACTAGTGGTTCACCTGTTCAATAGCTTCATATTGCAAAAGAGGAAATTGAGGCCCAGAGGGGTTTAATCATTTGGCCAAATGAGACAATATATGATAAACATTTTGCATATCTTAAAATTTGAAACATCAGTGATTATGACTGTGATTATTGCCCATCATATGAGAGAACTAGATAATAAAACTAGGTTCTAAGAATCCAAATGCAATGTTCTTCAATTACTTACTGAATTTAAAGGCAGAAAGACTAAGAGATGTCCAGTGACATCATTTCTAAATGGTTATAAATGACTATAAAGCTGATCTCTCAGAAGCTATGCTTATCCTATCAAAGCATGACTTATCTGAAATTGAAAACAAAATGGACATTAATATTTCATTAAATCTCATTTCTAAATATCCTGCAGATATAGCGATAGTAAATATCAAATATCAAAATAATTCATGTTCAAATGCCACTTTAAGGGTATAAAAAAGTTTTATTGATGTTTTGTTTTTTTTAGATCACGGTCTTTCTCCAATGTACCCCTTCAAAGCCTTCCTTTTGTAACAAAGAAACATCGCTAACTGGCATGGCAACTACTTCAGATGATATGAACAACAACCTACACCTCTGGTCCCCCACTTCTCAACCGAGAGGAGCTTAATGAACTTGCCTATTTGACAAGAGTTTACACATTGGGTAGACATGGATAGGTAGCAATATGTTTTCCTGGAGGAATACCCAAGTCAATGAGATTACATATTTATTTGAATGTTTGAGTATCAGGGACACTCAATACACCCATTTATAATTCAACATCTAGTTTCTTATGAGAAAAAAAGAGAGTTTGGGAAAGTATAAAATCTATTATAAAATGTTAATATCAAACATATGTATCTTTTAAAGATTTCCTTGACATTTTCTATATTATCTCACTGGATCCTCATAACAACCCTTTTGAGTAGGTTTCATTATTTTCACCATTTTGCCTGAGAGGAATTTAGTTATTTGTTTAAAGTTAATCAGCTAGTAAATATTTGAGACAGGAATCATACTCTGGGATTCCTGGCTGATTCTAAGAACAATATTATATCTACTCTGCCACCTGGTGGCCTCTACAATAATAAGCCACAAATGAAACCACCTTTTAATACATAGTATTTGGTGAATATCAGATTCTGTTGGCTAGCAACGGATCTTTCAGTCCCCTCAATTCTTGCTCTTTTCATGGACTCACTCTTACCTTTATTTGAAGATTGCCAAAGAATTATTCCTTTAATTTTGTCCTTTTCTCCTCTTAAATATTAACAATACAAAAACTCCTTGGTTTTTATATCAAGGTCTTTATTGAAGACAAAGCATTATATCTGTGGACCACACTCTTCTCTTGGGTTTAGGACCTATTCCCTCCTATGGTCTTTGAGACTGATCCTTCAAGGCTTGTTTCAGTTTCCTCTCTTCTGACTTTTCATTCTTCATCCAATGTATTGACTCATATTCTAGCTTGTAAATCAGTGACTGACAGAGTCCTTTGCAATAGTAGGGACTTGGAAATATAGTGGGTTGGATTGAATTAATAAAATATCAAAATGTACATGCACGAATATGCACACACACATATTGATAGTTGTTTTCAGCATTTCTGAACTCTGACAACAAAGCACCAAAATTTTCTGGAAGATGCAGGTTTATAGGCAAAAGCAAGCCAGTCCTCCAATACATTCACAACACTTCATACATATACTCTAAATCCAAGCTTTGTGTTTCTAAATAGTAGTGCTAATCAAAATATTGGAATCACAGATTTAGAGATTAAAAAGACAGTAGGAAATTTGCAATACAACCTTTTAATTTTATTTATAAGGATACTATTAGTAACTGGGATTTAAACCCAGTTTACCTGGCTTTAAATTTAGTGCTACTGTCTACCAAATGATATTCAAACAGTAAATGCTAAGTCTCCCACAATCTTTAACAATCATAATTTTGCAATTTTGTCTCATAAATATGCTCTACCAAAGCTGAATTCTTCCGATCCATTGTCTAGCTCACAGTAAATGCTAAATAAATGTTCACTAACTGATCCCAAACATAAATTTACTCCATGTTTACTCAGATTAGACACTTTATTGAATTCCTATCTGTTCTTTAAAAACTAATTCAAATATTTCCTATTCAATTTCATTAAATTCAACAAACATAGGTGTTGGAGATACAACATAAGATGGCAGTGTCCTTTCCATATTGAAGCTTGCTTTCTATAGATAAGAGATATAAGGACTTTTGGGGTGGAGCCAAGATAGCAGTGTGAAGCTCACATGCTCTTGGAGGTTTTCCTCACCAAAGATAAATGAAGCCTCCAAACTGACATTCAAGCTACAGATGCCCCAAGAAAAGAGATGTCCCTTTGGGGGAAAAGGGGAAGTAAAGTCCAGGAGGTGGGAGAACAGGAAAGCCAGGTGGAGGCTTTTAGCCACAGTGCAATCCATGTCCCAATAGCTTGACAACAGCAGACAGATAGCAAGCCATCAGGGAGGATCCCAGCCCCAAACAAAGTCTGAACCTGGGAACACCTTGGCAAAAGACAGGACTGGGTTGAGAATAAACCACTGTTAGGTCAGAGCCTGGGCACAAAGGAGGAAATAAACCTTTTCAAAGGCAAGGTCTGGACTGCATAGGCAACATCTTGGCCAACAACAAACCAGGGATCAGAGTCCATACTCCCTAAATCCCAGGAGCAGAGGTAAAACAACAAAGCTGAAAAAAAAAACTAAAAGTGATCTCATTATAGAAAACTGGTTTGCAAATAAAGATGATGACAATTCTATGTAGAAATCAGTGAAAAATAAGTCACAGGCAAAATCTCAAAATAGTCTATGAATTGGACTCAAATCCAGAACTCACAGAAGAGCTTAAAAAAGAATTTAAAAACCAAAGAAGAGAGGAAGAAGAAAAATGGAAAAGAGAAGTAAGAGTCATGCAGGAAAATTAAGAAAAATTGACTAGAGAATTCAACACCTTTAAAAAGGAAGCACAAAAGGTGATTGAAGAAAATAAAAACCTAAAAATTAGACTTGAACAATTAGAAACCAATGAATCTGCAAGACTAAAGATTCCATTAAACTGAATAAAAGTGTTGAAAATATTGAAGACAATGTAAGTATTTTTTAGGAAAAATGAATGGCCTGGAAACTAGATCCAGGAGAGATGATCTATGAATCATCAAGCTACCAGAAAGCCTAGATCAAAAAAGAACCTGGAAAACATCATGCAGGAAATTATTAGAGAAAACTGTCCAAATTTGGTAGAACAAGAAGACAATATACTCATTGACAGATTACACAGCGCCCCTCCAGAAAGAGATCTCAGGACTAAAACCTCCAAGAGTTGTTATAGCTAAATTCTCAAATGCAAACTGAAAAAAAGGAAATAATTTAAATACAAAGGATAACCAATCAGACTCGAATAGAACCTATCTGTCTCAACATTGAAGGACTGGAGGATCTGGGATACCACATATGGGAGGACTTGACATTACAAACAAGAATTTATTACTCTGCAAAATTTAGCATATACCGCCAGGGAAAAAGATGGATGTTCAATGAAATATAGGACATCCAGAATTTCCTAACACAAAGACCAGAACTGAACAGAGAATTAAATTGCCAAATACACAACTCAAGAGATTCATTAAAAAGGTAAAGGAAAAGGGAAAGGAAAAAAAAACAAAACAAATGTTAGTTAAGACCAACAAACTGTATACAACCCTAAAAGAAAAGATATAACTCTTCTAATTCTTTAGAACTTTACTTCTATTAGGATAATTAAAGGGTCAAATATAATTGAAGACATTGGACTTAGCAGATATGGGTCACTCCATTGAAGAGGTCCAATCTGATATCATTATGTTTGAGACAAAAAAATCCTGATGAAAATCAGAGGTATTAACTCTAAATTTAAGTGTCACAGTATCCTCAGGATCAGTGTATTAGGATATGCTCAAAAGAAGTAGCAGCAAATGACCACAGTAATCTACTGTTTGACAAACCCAAAGGCATTTGCTTCTGGGATAAGAACTTATTAGACAAAAATTGTTGGGAAAACTAGAAAATAGTATGGCGAAAACTAGGGATAGCTCCACATCTCATACCCTATACTAAAATAAGGTCAAAACAGGTACAGGATTTAGACATAAAGGGTAACACTGTAGATAAATTAATAAACAAAGAAATACTCTATCTGATCTATGGAAAGGGGACAAATTTATGACCAAACAAGAAAGAGAGTACATTATAAACTGCAAAATGAGTGATTTTGACTGTATTATTACTTTTTCTTCTTTTTTTAAAATTTTCTTTAATTTATTTACACATTACTAAAAAATTCTGGTTTAAGAGTAAACATAATACCTCCCCCCCCCACAAAATATAAAACTTCATGAGAAATAAAGTGAAAGAAAGAGAAAAAAATGTGTTTCAATCTGTGTTCTGATACTATCAGCTCTGTCTTGGAGGGATCACATTGTTTATCATTTTTTTTTGTGGTAGTGAAATTCTTTCTGAAAAATTTAAACATTTTATATTATTTATTTTTTCAACTACAGGAAACTAGTTTTCAACAACCATTTTTTAAATATTTATTTATTCTTTTTGTACAAATAATTTTTTTATACATTAATAAAATATTCTTGTTTAAGACTAAACAGAATACCCCCTCCTCCCACAAAATATAGACTCGATGAGCGATAAAGGGGAGAGAAAAAATTAAAATAAAAAATAATAATAATTGTAGGTATGGCTAGGTGGCACAATGGATGGAGCCCCAGCCCTGGAGCCAGGAGCACCTGAGCCCATATCTGGCCCCATACACCCAACAATCACCCAGCTGTGTGACATGCAAGCCACCCCAACCTCAGTGCCCTGCAAAAACCGAAAAAAGAAAAAAAGACCCAAAATAAAATAAAATAGTAATAATAGTAGGGGTGGCTGGGTGGTGGACAGAGCATCGGCCCTTGAGGCAGGAGCACCCAGGTCCAAATCCAACCTCGGACACCCAAAGATCACCTTGCTATGCGGCTCCAGGCAGGCCACCCAGCCCCATTTGCCCTGCACCCCCCCAAATGATAACAATAAAAAATGTGCTTCCGTCTTTGTTCCAACACCAACAACTCTGTTGCGGGTGGATCACATTCTTTATGATAAGTCCATGGCAAAAGTTACTTCCATATTTTTCCACTGTGCCATTGCTGATCACAACTCCCTCCTTTCGTATTTCTCCACTACCATGTACTATATTTTCTCTCTCCTTTCACTCTGACTCTGCTGTAGGGTAGCTGAGTGGTACAGCAGACAGATCCCTGGTCCTGGGGCCAAGAAGCCCCGAGCCCCCCTACCATCCCTTAGGCCCAGCATCCACCTGGCCCTATGGTCCTGGACAGGCAATCCAATCCCAGCCCCTTGCAAGAAGTAAAAAGGAAAATGTGTTATATCTGACCACTCTCCCACCATGGTCCATCCTCTCCTCCATCACTCACATCCCCCCCTTCCCCCTGTCCCTCCCCTCTCCTTCTTACTCCAGATGCCTATACCCCACTGAGTATATATGCTGTTTCCTCTCCTAGCCACCTCTGATGAGAGAGAAGATTCCCTCATCCCCCCTTGCCTTCCCCCCTTCCATATCATTGCAATAGCTCATTGTAATAAAGAAAAAACTTATTATATGAGATATCATGGCCTATTCCCCCTCTCCTTTTTCTTTCTCCCATTACATTTCCCCTTTTTTTCTATTGACTCCATTTTTACACCATATTTTATCTTCAAATTCAGCTTTCTCCTGTGCTTCAACTATAAAAGCTCCCTCTACCTGCTCTATTAACTGAGAAGGTTCATATGAGTATTATCAGTGTCATTTTTCTTTGCAGGAATGCATGCAGTTCATCATCATCAAGTTCCTCATATTTTCCCCCTCTCCTTCAATCTCCACGCTTCACCTGAGTCCTATATCTGAAGATTAAACCTTCTGTTCAGCTCTGGCCATTCTAACAGGAACATTTGAAATTCCCCTGGTTCATTGAAAGTCCATCTTTTTCCCTGGAAGAGGACATTCAGCCTTGCTGGGTAGTTGATTCTCGGTTGCATTCCAAGCTCTTTTGCCTTCCGGTATATTATATATTCCAAGCCCTACGAGCTTCCAATGTAGTTGTTGCTAAGTCCTGAGTGATCCTGACTGCAGCGCCATGATATTTGAACTGTGTCCTTCTGGCTGCTTGTAATATTTTCTCTTTGACTTGGGAGCTCAGGAACTTGGCTATAATATTCCTAGGGGGTGGTTTTTTGGGATCTCTTTCTCAGGGTGGGGGGGGATCGGTGGATTCTCTCCATTTCTAGTTTGCCCTCTATTTCTAGAATATCAGGACAATTATCCTGTAGTAATTCTTTGAAAATGATGTCAAGGCTCTTTTCCTGATCATGACTTTCAGGTAATCCAATAATTTTTAAATTATCTTTTCTAGTCTGTTTTCCATATCAGTTTTTTTTTTCAATGAGATGTTTCACACTTTATTTGAATTTTTTCATTTTTTTTTTTTTTTGGTTTTGAAGTAATGAATCCTGGTTTCTCGTAAATTCATCAATCTCCCTGAGTTCCATTCTTTGTCTGAAGGATTTGTTCTCCTCAGAGAGTTTTCTTATCTCTTTTTCCATCTAGCCAATTTTGCTTTTTAAAGCATTCTCCTCAATAACGTTTTGAACTGTTTTATCCATTTGACCTAAGCTGGTTTTTAGCATGGCATTTTCTTCAGCATTTTTTTTTAGATTTCCTTGACTAGGCTGCTGACTTCATTTTCATGTTTTTCCTGCATCTCTCTCATTTCTTTCCTCAGTTTTTCTTCTAACTCCCTCATTTGATTTTCAAAGTCTTTTTTGAGTTCTGTCATAGCCTGAGCCCAATTTCTGTTTTTTTTCTTGGAGTCTTTAGATGCAGGAGCTTGTACTTTTTCATCTTCAGATTGAGTGTTTTGATCCTTCTTGGGCTCATATCTGAAATGTTTCTCAATGGTGTTCCTCTTATTTCTCTGCTTGCTCATTTTCCCAGCCTGGGCCTGTTTTTGGGGTGCTTCCTGAGCTTTTGGGATACTCCCACAAGGGTCTCAGTTTGTGAGGCTCTGTCCTCCCTCCTGGTCTGTGAATGACCATATGCGTCCCCCTCTGCCACAGGGCTGAGGGGGGGGGGGCCTGCTGTTCTATGGGGGTCCTAGACTGCGATCAGGATCTGAATGTGGTCAGAGCCCCAGAGTCCTGTTCCAGGGGCAGAGCTCTGCAGTCTCTCTCTTCACTCGCCTCCCTAGGTTCAATGAGCTCATGCCCTGGTGGCTCCTGCTTACCAGCTGTGCCTGCTTCTGTTCCTGGATCTGGGCTGCAGAAAGACCAAGTTGCTCGTTGAGTGCCCTGAGGTCTGGGTTTCACATGCTCGCTCTGGCAGAGGTCCCTCGCTGTTCCCCCAATTTGTGCCTTGTACTCCCTGGGGCATAGCTCAGGAGACTCCCCTGCTGCTGGGAGCTGCGGCTCCCAACGCCCTGGGGCTGCCTCCTGGAGGCTGAAGTTCTTTTGCTCTGGTGGGCCGCCCCTCCAACCCCGGGGAGCAGAGCCTTTCTGCTCTTTTCCAGGTTATCTTGAGTAGGAGGACTACCTCACTGGGTCCCTCTGTGGGTTCTGTCTCTCAAAAGTTTAGTTTGAGTCCTTAGTATCAAAGTTTTATGAGAGAGCTTCTAAGAGACATTGCTCTCTTGACGCCATCTTGGCTCCGCCCCCCTACTTCCATATTTTTCCACAGAATCTGTTGCTGATTGTAATTTCCTCCACCCATTCCTCCCCACTACCATCTATTATATTTTCTCTCTCCTTTCATTTTGTTCCTCTTCAAAAATGTGCTGTGGGGAAGCCGAGTAGTGCAGCAGACAGAGCACCAGCCCCGGAGCCAAGAGGACCCAAACCTACATCCTACCCCAGAGACCCAGCAACCACCTGGCCCCATGGTCCCAGATAGGCCACCCAATCCCACCCTTGCAAAAAGTAAAAGAGAAAATGTGTTATATTTGGCTACCCTTTCCTATGTTCTACCCTCTCCTCTGTCACCTACATCACCTCTCCCCTCCCTATCCCCCTGCTCTCCTTTTTCTTCTAGGTGTCTATACCCTATTAAGTACGTATGCTTTTCCTCTTTTAGTTATTTCCTATGAAAATGAAGGCTCTCTCATCCCCCCTTACCTTCCCCCTTCTATACCATTGCAAAAGTCACATGAAAAATCTTAGCCCTTTCTCTTACTCTCAGTACATTTCCCTTTCACCCATTGACTCCAGTTTTAGAATATATTATATCTTCAGATTCACCTCTCTCCTGTGCCTCATCTATATAATTTCCTTCTACCTGCTCTATTAAATGAGAAGGTCCAAACGAGTATTATCAGTATCATCTTTCCATGCAGAAATACATGTAATTCATCATCATTACGTCCCTCATAATTTACCCTTCTTTTCTGCTCTCTGGTTGTTTCAACAGGAACATTTGATATTCTCCTGTCTCACTGAAAGCCCATCTTTCTCCCTGGAAGAGGATGATCAGTTTTACTGGGTAGTTGATTCTTGGTTACATTCTAAGCTCTTTTGCCTTCTGGAATATTATATTCCAAGCCCTACTCATAATGTAGATTCTGCTAAGTCCTGGGTAATCCTGACTGTAACTCCATGATATATGAATTGTTTCCTTTTGTCTGTTTGTAATATTTTTTCTTTGATTTGGGAGTTCTGGAACTTGGCTGTAACATTCTTGGGGGTTTTTTTTCGATCTCTTTCCAGAGGAGATCATTGTATTCTCTTAATTTCTATTTTACTCTCTGCTTCTAGGATATCAGGGCATTTTTCCTTTAGAAATTCTTTACAAAGAAAACTCAACAGTTTTAGAATATTTTTGAGGGAGCTCCTAGGAAAGGCTGGTCTCATGCTACCATCTTGGCATCACCCTCCCAAAAATAATTTTGCCAATATTAGAAATAAAGCAGAAAGTTTGGAAACAATCTTCACAACTAGAAGTTTTCATTTCTAAAATAAGTCAAGAACTTCATCAAGTATATAAGATTGCAAGACATCCCTCAATTAATAAATGGTCAAAGGATAAAAACAGACAATTTTCAGATGAAGAAATTAAAGTGCTCTCTCTCTCTCTCTCTCTCTCTCTCTCTCTTTCTTTCTCTCTCTTCACACACACACACACACACACACACACACCTACACACACACATACACACATATATGTAAGATGGAAAAAAATGCTCCAAATCAGTATTGATTAGATAAATACAATTAAAACAACTATCAGTTATAACCCCTAGCTGATTGGCTAAGATGCCAAAAAAGGAAAATGATCAATGTTGGAGAGGTTGTAGGAGGACTGGGACATTGATGCTTTGCTGGTGGAGTTATAAAGTGATTCAACCATTCTGGAGAGCAATATGGAATTATGCCCAAAGAGCAATAAAACTGTTCATACCCTTTGACCCAGAAATTCCAATTATAGGCCTATACCCAGAAGAAATCATAAAAAATGTGAAAAGTCCCACATGATTCAAAATATTCATGGCAGGCCTTTTTGTAGTGTAAAAGAATTAGGAATTGAGTGCTTGCCCATCATTTGGGGAATGATTAAACAAGTTATGATACAAGACTACCATATCTATTGTTCTATAAAATCCATAAATTGTCAGACTCTAAAGAATCATGAGCTGAATTACAGGCTCTGATGCTGAGTGAAGGGAGCAGAACCAAGCACAACCATACACATCAACAACAGCATTGTGAGATGATCACTCCTGATGGACGCCCCTGCTCTCAGCAGTTCAGAGAACTAGGACAACCCTATTAGATTGGCTATGGACAATGCTATCCCTATCCAGAGGACGAAAAGCAAAATACAATGAAACAAAAAATCAGAATTTGAGGAAAACTACATTCACTTTTTAAAAAAATATCTCTCATGTATTTCTTTCCCTTAATCCTAATTCCTATACCAAAAATGGCTAACCTGCAAAGATGCTTAACACAAATATGTTAATAAAATATTAACCTGATTGTTCACCATTAAGGGTCAGGGGGGTGGGAGGGTGGAAGGAAATTTTGCAATTTAGAAATATATATATATATATATACATATATATATATATATATTAATAGGTATATGGATAAATGTTAAAACTTTCACAACATATATTTGGAAAAGTAAAACATCAATAAAAATAAAAAAGATAGGAGATATGATATGCATGCTATGAAGGATCATACAGTGTAGCAATTACTGAGGCCAAAGAAGAGATCCTTGCAAAATAACACTGCATTTTCAATTGGGAATATAGGAAAAGATCTGAGGAAGATGTACTTTGCTTTTGCCTTGAAGAAAGAGAAGGTCTACAAGAGTCAGAACCATAAACTTTACTACAAAATAGTTATTATTAAACTAGTAACAAAAAACTTAAAGATTGATAGATTAGATTGATTATACAACACATAGACAAATTTAATGTTTATATTATGTATGTTATCTGAGAACTATGAATAGAAGAAAATATTATGAGGAAATCAAATGATGACAAAAGTAAAATGGATTTTCATTCCGTGGTATTAAGAAGGTTTTACAAAGATAAATCTAGTAAAGCTAGTATTAAAAGGGAAACAAATCAACTAGGGGAAATATTTTGTAGCAAGATTCTCTGCCAAAAGTCTTACTTCTCAGATATGGAAGGAACTGATTCAAATTTATAAGAGAGTGATTGTCATAGAAACAACACTGGAAAAACAAGCAACTTTGAAAGCTATAAGAACTATGATCAATGCATGATCATGTATGATTCCAAAGGACCTCTGATGAAATACTGTTTTCATTATACAGAGAAGTGATGAATTTAAGGATTCAGAATGAGGTATACATGTGTTTATATATGCATATATTCACATATATACATATAAATGTTTTATACATATCTACATATAATTTCTTTATTGGATTTATACATGTGTATATATATATACACACATATATAAACACACACACACATATATATATATACATATGTACATATATATATATATATATATACATATCTGGTCAATGAAAGAATTTGTTTTGTTAAAAGAAATTTATTTTTTCCAAGTGCATTGGGGTTTGGGAAAGAGATAAAATAGATTTCTATAATTTTTTAAAATAGAGATTATCTGGGAGAGGGGACTCTAAGAATATGAAATTATGCATGAGCTTTCAGATCAGGTCACTATATTTTTAATTTTATTTAACTATTTTACTTAATAACTTACTTCAATGTTAGTTGCTTTGATACAGAGAGGGATTAATTGAGGATACTGAGTAGTTTGAGGTTTCCTCTTCCAGTTTGTTTTACAAATGAGGAAACTGAGGCAAATGGGTTAACTGACCTGCTCAGGGTCACACAGCCAGTAAGTATCTGAGACTGAATTGGAACTCAAGCAGATAAGTCTTTCTCACAGGCCACACACTCTACCTGCTCAGCTACCTAGACTCATCTTTGTTTCCTTGACTAAAAAAGGGATCATCACTATTATTTTCCAGGATGTGATACAATCCTCAAATGTTAATCAAATGTATCTTCTTAATATATCAAAACATACATGAGAGAGAGAAGAGACAGAGAAACAGAGACAGAGAGAGACAGAGAGAGAGAGAGAGAGACAGACAGACAGACAGACAGAGAGACAGAGAGACAGAGAGACAGAGAGAGAGTCTATGACTTTCTGTCATGGAATTTCTGGACATTGTCACTGATACTAAAAAGTACAAAGTTGTGATGTTATTTCTGGAAATATCCAGGGTGAATGTTTCCATAACTAAGAACTTCAACTACAGAATTGGAATCACTCTTCATTCAAAAGTGTTGATATTTTCTATGTTAATCTTCTTCACCTGACCCCTTCTCCCACCTATGAGATAACACAGAAAGATCATCTCAACATAGAAAAGACAGATAAAAATTCCTTTTAGTGCCTCTATGAAAAATTTATGCTTCTTGACAATCTTGGGGTTCTGATCCTTTATGGGAAAGATTTTCCCCCTAAAACAAACTTATCATTCTTTTCAGTCTTGAGTTTATGATGCCTCCCTGGAGAGAGATTACTGATTCCAAATTTAGCCATTTATTATTCTCTGAGAGCTGTTTACAAAGCTGCTTTAATTAAGTGCTGAGCTCTTTATCTGACATGGACAACCCCAAATTAGACCTCACATCCTCACAAAGGCTACTTTGTACTGAATTTTCAAGTGTTTGCTTCACTCAGAGTAAGTAGGAGATTGGCCTTAATGGTCGCTGATAGCACACTAATACTGTGAAACTCACCTCTTTCCAGTGATTGGAAGTGATATTTACATTTTTGAGGTAAAGTAGATTTGGTGCTTTGCTTTCGATATGGGCTTCTTGGGTCCTAGATATTCCTAAATTGAATGTGGAAGCATTTTATATCTTTGAGCATGCAATTTTTCCCATTTTTTTTGTTGACAACTTTTTATTTTTATAGAACATTCATTTTTAATATATCCCTTCCCATTATCTACCCAGCAGGACATTCTTTGTAACAAATATTTTTCAAAGAAAGAGAAAAACAAACAGTATAGCAAAAGCAAATTTTTCAAGCATTCTTTTTCCCTCCTCCCTTCCACCTTTCCCATGCATTGGATAGAAAATAGAGATAGAGAAAGAAATACAGAACTTCTCTAACATAAAGGCAGTAGACCAAGACAAGTTTCCACATCAGTCATGTCCAAAAATGCATTTCTTGCTCTGCATTTGAGTCTATCATCTTTCTGTCTTGAGGTGAACAAGTGTTGTGTTAAGAAGTTCAGCTGATACTGTCTCTTGCCAACAGCATTCCAGACCCCCACAGGCAACCATTATAAAAAAGACCTCCAGACCACATCTGACCAGGAGAAGGACTTTCTGGGAATCTGTGATGCCTCTCAGGCTGCACCGCTGATGCATCTCCACAGGACTTTGTCTAGTATGCCAAAGAAACCTCTTATTCTGGAAGGTCCCTTCACCCCTGGGTCCACTCCAAATCTCAAGGCTCACTTTCTGACTGACTGGTTTCTTTCCAATTTAAGGAGGTCCAGGCCAACCATGTCTTCCATCTTCTCCAGATGCATTCCAGACTCTCCACAAGACTGAACTGGGTTGCTTCATTACCCTTATTCGTATCTTTATCTTCTGATTTTAATCTCCCTTTTATGTGGGAGAAAGCAAGTTCTTTAAAGACAGAGATGTGCTTAGCATTGTACCTTTTTTATCCATAATAAAAGCTTAATAAATGCTTCTTAAAATTTTATGATTTGACTAACGCAACACAGCCAGTGTATTTTAAAGGTGGAACCTGAGTTCTGGTTGCCTGGGTTTGGGAGAGCATTTCTGATTATTTAAAATATTCCTTTCAAATATGTTTGGAAAAGAATAGATATTTTTGGGGGGTGGGTGGGAGTTTGTATTGGTAGTAGATAAGAACTCTAGGCTTTGTCCTGGGTTCTAGTCTTGCTTTATTATCTGTGTAACTGAATCAGTCACCTAACTTCTCTTGGCCTTAGTTTCCTTACTTAAAGAATGTATATAATAATTCATGTCAAATGCTTTTAAACCATAAAGCATAATCGAAAATTCACTTATTCTCACTGAGATATTTTATAATGGAAATCAAGGCAAGTAAATACTTTTAGTTTTCTCACAGGATATGATCCAACTTTGATCAAATAACAGATTTACTTATATAGAATAACTATCCTCAGAGTTAACATAGGAGTCTTCTGCAAAATGTTAAAGAGGAATTGTTTAACTAAGTAGAACATAAAATTAGTCAGGTAATAAGGTATAAAATTCTGTATAGAATATTAAAAATTTGAACTGTTTCTATAATTCCCCCCCCCCCCCGGTATATATTCCAGTTTTTCTTCTTGGAATCAGAAAGAGTTAAAGCAGCTAGCAAATATGAGGCAGACATCCCCCTGGGGAAGTCATTTATGTGTCTCAGGCAACTGCCTAGAATATATACAAAAGATTTATCTTTCTAACAAAAATCATAGTTCCTTCAAATATCATCTAATATTCTTCACCTCTATTAATTTAAATGTCATGATAATAAGCAAAAAACCCTAAGCATAACAATAAGCACTATATCCACACTGAGCTTCAAAGATTTTATCATTTTACTTTGAAAGATGCATGTTGCCATTAGTCCAAATACTCCTGGAGTGCATTTAGTAACCTTTCCAAGTTTCATTAGCTAACAAGGCCAAAAAATTCATCATATTTCAGGAGCCAACCTTAGGGCTGATGAGCCTCCCCACTTAGCTCTCTTGGTCCTTTAGAAAGCAGTCACATTGCTTAAAAGATTTCTATTTAGAAATCTGCTGACCCAGTCTCTGAGAACTTAGTGTCATCTTCATGTAGCAATGAAGAATCAAAGGTCTTCAGTTCTGTCATCATTATATAATTATAAGATTTATTGTTGAGCTTAAGGAGCTAGGACACTCACTCCACTAGCTTCTCCACTCTACTCCAGACATACTTGATCTATAGAAACCAACCATCCTAGGAAAGGAGTCAGACTCCTTTCCTCATGTTCTGGCTTCATTAGGATCTTTCCCAGGGGAAAAATACTTAAATTAATGCAACCTCCTCAAAGAAGGGAGTAGGGGGTTTTTCAATATACAATGTAAATCAGATACAGGTCAAATTTTCTTCTCCTAAACTCAAAGGAAGTGCAAAAAATATATATTAGGCTTACAGCCTACATGACAAAAATCTAAGCTTTCAGTTATTTACAACGACTGTCACATTCTTCCCTGAAGTGAAGTTGAATCATAAACCATGGGTCAGGAAGAAATTCCCACGACTTCTGAATAAGAATTGCTATATTTCTTTCTCCCCACCTCATGTCTTTTTAGATACCAAATTTAGATACCAAATTAAAGTTTTATTTTTTAATTAATATAAATCCTTTCTCCCTCTCTCTCACCATTTATTCCATTGGGGGGAATAGGGGAATAAAGATCAATTCCTTGTATTGGTATTTATAGGCAAGCAAAACATATTCAAACAACATGTTTCATCTGAACCCTAAATCTATCCATTTCCTCTCTTTCAGGTGTCAGATAGCATCGTTCATTATTAGTCCTCTAGATACATGCATGAATAATTACTGTCTGTAACAGTTCTTAGAGATTTCAAAGTTTGTTCTAAATTTTATTGATGCTATTTTGATAAATTGTTCTCTTCTTGCTGCTATTTCATTCTTCATCCATTTATAAAATCTTAATAATTATTTATTTTTCTTATGTTGTTGTTATAGTACAAATTATTATTCTGATTTTGCATCAATTCATACAAGTCTTGCATTGTTTTTTGAAATCATTCTTTCACTCATTTCTTAGGGGATAGTACTCTAGTGCCCCCAGTATCAAATATAAAATCTTTGGTTTTAAAAGTCCTCCATAATCTGACCTCTTTCTACCTTTCCAGTGTTCTTATATATTACTCCCCTCTACTTATTCTGCAATCTAGTGACAGTGTCCTATGTCCTGGATGCTCCATCTCTCAATTCCCAGTGTTTTCACTGGTAATCTCTCATATCTGAAGTACTTTCCACATTTCTGACTCCTAGTTTACTTGGTTTTCTCCAAGTTTCAGTTAAAGTTCTATGCTTTGCAAGAAATATTTCTCAGTATTCTTTAACTCTAGTTACCTTCCCATTGTATATTGTATAATGAATGGAAAGCAGTCTGAAAACTAAAAACAGGTCATACCTTCTAAAGAGGTGACCCAATGGAAACTTGATTTGGAAACCCAGTTTTGCAGAAAAAAGTTGTACATGCTAGGATTGATTATGTAGCAAAAATCATTTCAGACAAACAATAAAGATAGATGAATCAATCAACCACCAAACATTTATTAAATACTTCCTACACAGTAAGCTGGGAAGGTAGGCATAGAAAGAAAAAGTAAAAGAGTACATACTCTTAACAAGTTCACATTTTAATGGGGGGAGGGGAGGACCATGCATATAAATAGGTGTAAATAAGATCTTTTAAAAAAATTTTTTATTTATTTAAGGCAATGGGATTAAGTGACTTGCCCAAGGTCACACAGCTAGGCAATCATTAAGTGTCTGATGTCACATTTGAACTCAGGCCCTCCTGACTCCAGGGCCAGTGCTCTATCCACTGAACCACCTAGCTGCCCCTCTAAATAAGATCTTTGTCCTTTGTTTGCAAAGAAGAACATGACATCAGGTGAAGTGATACCATGACAAGCACATGAATTAAATTTGAGTGAGGGGGCTGTGCTAAGTCACCAGCCTTACTTTCTCCTCCAGAGACATCTAGGTCTAGTGCTCAGATATGAATCAGGATGACCGGAGATGGCTCTTGATGTGAGGCAATAAAGATTAAGTGACTTGCCCAAGGTCATACAGCTAGGAAGTTGCAAGAGACCATCAGAATTAAGTGACTTGCCCAAGGTCACACAATTAGGATTGGCAAGTGTCTGAGGTTAGATTAGAACTCCTGTTCTTCTGAATCCAAGCAGTATTATGACCTAGTTGGTGATGGGAAGTCGAAGCTAGAAGATACCATGGGACTTTGTAGGCTGCCTGGAGACCCCTGTCATTGCTGGCACTGGTAAGTATGTAAACAATATACTAAGTATATGGAAGACAATAAGAGAGTGGGCATTCCATCCAACTCTTTTATTTTGAGGTTTTTACAAGGCAATGGGGCTAAGTGTCTTGCCCAAGGCCACACAGCTAGGTCATTATTAAGTGTCTGAGGCCAGATTTGAACTCAGGTACTCCTGACTCCAGGGCTGGTGCTATCCACTGCACCACCTAGCCACCCCCATTCCATTTAACTCTTAAAAAATATTTAGTTTCTTACTCATTCCTCTCCTTCCCACCTCCATTTAACAATAATCAAGACAACAAAACCCTCATGACAATAAGTGATTGAGACAATTGACCAAGCATGAAAATATTCATTTTAATTTCTTCATGTCTCTTTCTAGAGATGAGGAGTATATTTCATCTTCAGTTTTCTGGACATGTGGTATGTAATTACATTGATCATAGTCCTAAAGTCTTTTAAAGTTGTTTTATTTGTAATGTTTTTATTATTTTATAAAATTTTCTCCTAATTTTGCTCACTTTTCCATGTTTAAAGTCCTTTTGATTTCTTCAGAGAGTTTACATTTTGTCATTTTCCTGGCAAATATTATTTCCTTTTATTTCTATATCATAATTTGTTTAGCCTTTCCCCAATAGGAAGATAACTCCTTAATTTTCAGTTTTTTTGAGATGGTATAAATATTTCTATATGTATAGATTTGTTTCTTCTTTCTTTGATCTGTGGTGTATAGTTCTAGCAATGATATAGCTAGGTCAAATGTAGGCATATTTTAGTAACTTTCTGGGTAAAGCTCCAAATTGCTTTCCAGAATGACCAGACCAATTAATAACTACCAGATTGAAAGAGTGTATCTATTTTCATTTGGCTTTTTCTTTTTCTTTTTAAAATTATATATATATTCATTTTGAACTTAAGTACACCCCGCATTCATGCACACAGAACAAAACAGTTTTTAATTTGAAAACATAAATTTACATTTCACACTGTTTACTGAAAAATTATGTAAGAAATATTACATTTTCAAAGCTACCCTGTTTATCTATGCTTCCTTCTGGCTTTTCTTCTGTTCTCTGCTGTGTACTTTTAAAATTTCTTTCCTCCTTTCCTTTATAGAAGGGAAACTCTGAACAAATTGCTTTTCTTCATTACTTTTTGGTCATTCCCTTTGCCCAAGGTAGGTAGAACATCTCTCATGCACAGTGAGTGCTGTCTTAGTCACTCCTTGAGGACTGTCCCTGTGGCACATTAGAGAATACCTGGAGCTAGATGCTAAACCACTCCTCAACACCACCCTCATCCCACCCACTGGAAAGGTGTTTGAGTGAACTTCCACCCAGGTTGAGTTCTTTTTCTCTTTGACTTCCAACTGGGCTCCCTCATTTTTTCTTTTCTCTCTCTAAACTGGACCCACATGGTCTGTTCCATGCTGCTGGAACAATATGGCCCCAGTTCCACATGCTTGGATCTATGTGAATCTAAGCTTCTTTTCTTTCCTTTTTTTCTTTTTAAAGCACTTTAGCCTTTCATAATCTCACCTTCTGCTAATCAAATTGTCCTTTAAGAAATTCACTCTCTAGCTGCTTCTCCACAGAATCTAACATGAACTAGTGCAGTAGTTTGTGATTTGTTAGGGATCTGTGAACTTTGTAGCAACTGTAACAACTGTAAGCTGTTTGTTTTACCTTTGAATTAAAATTAAATCTATCTTATCTCCCTGAGTCAGAAGGTGAATTCTTCACAAAAGTACTCCATAAATCTTTAAACCCCCCCCCTTTCCAAAGCCTCATTTCCTCCTGTCTTCATCTCCACACCCCATACTATAGAAGGCCACCATTAATCACATATGTGTGTGTTAATATAGGAGAGACAGACAGACAGACACAGAAGTGGGGGGAAGAAGGAGAGAGAGAGAGAGAGAGAGAGAGAGAGAGAGAGAGAGAGAGAGAGAGAGAGAGAGATTCTTTCTTTGAAGGTGAATAGTATCTTCCTTTTTGGATCTTTGAGATTAATTTGAGTATTTTTGAAACTCAAAATTGTCATTCACAGCTATTCTTCAAACAATATTGCTGATATTGTACATAACATTCTCTTGGTTCTGCTTATTTCATTCTTCAATATTTCATGCAAGTTTTCCCATTTTTTTCTAAAATCAATCTGCTCATTAAATATCTGCTCATCAAATAATGCATTTTCTTTTGTACTTTACATTTTTTGCCATCTATTACAGTATGGGAGATGGAACTTCAAAGATGTTTTAATTTTCATTTCTCTAATCATTTATGACTTATAACAGCTTTTTATGGCTGTTGATGGTTGGATGTGTTTCTTAGAAAGCTTCCTGTTCATATCCTTTAACTACAATTGGAGAGTGACTGTTAGTTTTCTAAATTTGAATCAATTTCTTTTCTAAAAAGAGACTTTTATCAGAGAAACTTATTGCAGAGATTTCTCCCTTCTACTTTCCTCCATCCCAATGACCTGATTCCCTTCTAATTTTAACTATTTAATATTGAGGGCAATACGTTTTAAAAAATATGTAATTAAAACTATTTATTTTATCTTTCATGTTCCTTTCTATTACTTGTTTTGTCATGAACTTTTTCACTATCAATAGACCAGAAAAGTAATTTCTTCCTTGAACCTCTAATTTGTTTATGATGTGACTTTTTTTTTTCCCTAGGTAATTTATCCATTTGGATTTTGTCTTGTTATGTGAAATGAAGTATTGTCTAAACCTAATTTCTCTCAGCTTTCCAATTTTTCTAGAATTTTTTATCTATTTCCTCCAGTAACTGAAAAGTTTGGGCCTATTTACTTCCATACATTATATTGTTCCACTGATCACTTGACTATTTTTTGAAAGTTATACCAAATCTCTTTGATGTTAACTACCTTGTAAGTACATTTTGAAATCTGGTGTTAATAAATATCCTTCCTGCCTACTTTTATCTTTCATCTATCCTTGAGATTGTTGACCTTGTGTTCTTCCACGTGAATTCATTATTACATTTTCTAGTTGTATAAAATATTCTTTTAGAAGTTTGGTATTGCCCTAAATAAATTTATATAGCATTGCCACTTTAATTATGTTGATTCTGCTTGTTCATCAGCAATTAATTTTTTTGAGAAATATCAAAACTGCCTTTATTTTTGCAAAGAGTGTTTTATATTTGAATTCACATTGTTCTTTGCTTCATCTTGGTAGATATATGTCTAAAATAATTTATAGCTTCTATAGCTATTTTGAATGGAATATTTTTAGATCTTTCTATTAAGTTTTATTGGTTATAATGAAATATTCTAATGATTTATATAATTGAGATTTTAGGTCTTACAATTTTTCTGATGTTATTACTTCAATTATTTTTTGATTGAGTCTTTGGAGTTTTATAGGAAAATCATCTGCTAAAAGTAATAATTTTGTTCCCTTTTTGCCTATGTTTGTTTCTTTGATTTCTCTTTAATATCTTCCATCTAACATCCCTAGTTTAGAAAATAAGTCACTAAGCATTTATTATATTCCAGGCACTGTACTAAGCACTGGAAATACAAATACAAGCAGAAACATATTCCCTATTCTCAAGGAATTTACATTTTGATAAGAGAAGATAAGAAATAAAAGAAAGTTGAAAGGGAAGAAAGGGACTAGCTCACTGGGACTTTTGAGTATCACTAAGCTCTTCTTAGAGTAAAGGAGACAGACCTAGTCTGAACATTTTGCATACAGTGGGGGGGGGTGGGTCTGTAAGCAGTAGTAGTAGTAGAAGAAGAGGAGTAGAAAGTAGTGAGAAGTCAAGGGGTAGAGTTTACTCCCAGGTGAAGAGGCCTCTGTGGCATTCTAGAGAAAATTCAGAGAGTAAGGAGAAAAGCCTAAAAAAAAAAGAAGGCTTCAGAATGAAATTCTTAAGGATACTATGTTAAATAGTTAAGCAGTAATCATAGGGATACTTGTTTTATTCTTCATTTTATTAGAAAGGTTTTTAATTTTTTTTACTATTATATATATTGTATTTGCATATATATAAATATATATATATATATAGGATATAGAGTGTGTATATAGTACATATATACATGTATATATTGCATACATTTAGTATTTATATTTAGTATATTTTACATATTTTATTATATCATATTATATATGTATTATTTATATATTATATAAAGATATTGTATGTTATATTTTAGTATGTATATTGTATTTAAATGTATATATAGTATATATTTATTTTATATATTGTATTTAGATAAATGTATTGCCATATTAATAAAATATCTTTTTACTCTTATGCTTTTTGGAGTTTTTAATAGAAAAGAGTGCTGATTTTTTTCAGAAGTATTTTATATCTATAGAGATAATTTTATTGTTGAACTGACCTTGTCATAGGATTGTCATATTGTATAATATTTAATTTATGTTTTTGTAACCCACTTTTTATTATTTTATTTAACATTTTTGTGTTCATTAAAGATATTAGTTTATAGTTTTCTTTGTCTAATTTGTTTTTCCCTGGTTTGGGTATCAAGACCATAGATTGAAAGGTACCTTCTTTTCTTATTATTGGAAATATTTTTATAATATTGGAGTTGTTGTTTGAAAGAGATAATTCATTTACAAATGTATCAATGCTCATAATTCGGACCACTTGATCTGAACTCTTTGGGAATTCATTTATAGTTTGTTCAATTTCTTTTTCTTATACTGATTTATGTAAATAACCTATTTCTTTGCAAACCTTCATAATTTATATTTTTGAAATTACTTATCTAGAATTTAGGGCTGAAAGTTTCCTCTAGTTTTCAGTTTTCATAGTAAATCATTGGGCAAAACAGTTTTTAATAATTTCCTTTATTTCATATTTGATTGAGTTTTTTCACATTTCTAGAAGCAATTTGATTTTCTTCTCATTTAAAAATCAGATTGTTTACTGATTTTATCAGTTTTAAAAATATTTCATTGAAACTACAGTTTTAATATTAATTTTATCCTACTTTTATTAATTTTATTTATCCTGTGGTCTTTTTTGCTTTCAATTTTTATCAGTTTCTGCTTCAATTCTTAGAGTTTCTACTTTGTGCTTAGCTGGTGATTTTTGATCTGGTGTGGTTCAAGCCTTTCCTTCTAATAATTACTCAAGTTATGTTGTGTGGCTCATCAGTGGTAGTGTCTTTAATTAAATTCTCTATTGCTTCTATGATTTGTCTTTGGACTTTCCAATTCATTTGAATTGCATTATTTAATCTTTAATTATTTAAATTTAATTTATTAACATTTTAATTATTTAATCTTTAAATTTAATTATTTAATCTTTAATAATTAAAATTATCTTTAAGAAATCTTTATTGAATTGGCATAAGTAAGTGATATTTGATATTTCTGATTGTCTACATTTTTAAGGTGGTATTTATCCTCTTCATATATTAGCAGTTATTGTTAAGGTGACATGTATAGGTGAAGGGTTTGGAAATTCCTTTCAATTTTCAATTTCCATCTAGCAATCACCAGAGAACTATCACCCCTAATTTTCCTGAACTTTCCTTAACTTTCTCTAACTTTCCTTAACTTCTTTCATTTATTCTGTTGTGTCATGCCTTCTTTTTGGATAGTTGGGCTTCACACAGGTCTATCAAAGGAAGACACAATACCATAAAGGTTAAGAATCCCCACCCTAATGGTTCAAAGGGCTCACTGGGCATTTTGATCAAATCTGTTCAAATATGTTAAGGGGAGTGAGAAGGTAAGGACACTCCTACATAATATATGGTTCTCTTAACCTGCTGTCTTCTGAAACATGTCCACAAATCTGTTGTTTCACCTGTTCCTGACTGGTAGTAGGAATTTCAAGGCAGGGATGAGAGGAGTAAGGGAGGAATAAGTAGTGTCTGTCAGTTTGGGGAATTTGAGGAGGAACACCATATAAGTCCTTGGAAGTCTCTTAAATCATAGTCTGTGGTTAGTTTTCCACTCAGTCTGGGAAAGTGACTTTATCTGGAAAGGAATTTAACATGAAAATGAGACAAAATGGCAAACGGTTGACCACAACATGGAAATATTTCTTAGAAAAGGACAGCATGAAAAACTTGGAAAATGGATGTTTACATTTATGACCTTTGTCCTAAAATTAATTCTCAACTCAACATCTGGTTTACAGAAACTTTTTTCATTGGTTATAGAGACAATTAGAAATGCATTTCCTGAGATAAAAGGCAAAAGTAGAAACAAAGTACAATGAAAACTCACTAAGGAAAAGTTCTACTTTCATATGCCCAACAGCTTGCCTAATAAAATAAGAACTGAATTGTTGAGTAATTACATTGATTTTTTGTTGTAGATATGTGTCAGATATTTATACACATACACACACAAATATATTATATGGACTTAGCTTTCTTTTTATTCCATTCTCAAAAAAGTAATATTTGAGAGGGAATTGTAGTTCTCCTTAAAAGAGCATAGGAATTGAAGTGCTGATCATTTTTACTTTGGCTTCCAGTTTCTATTCACTGGTTCTTCCCTTCTTCCTTTCTTTACCATTTATAAATGTCGATCATGCCTTTCCATCAACCAATAATCACCTATTTTTCCTCTCTTTCCCTGCCAAAGTCTTAGAAAGAACTATCTTCAGACATTTCCCACTGATGTCATTTCACTATCTACTCATTCTTCAATGATCTTGTAATCTGACTTCAGAATCTTCTTTAATATGAGAGACAGCAGAAAACAGGATTGGGAAGTCGGATTGGAACAATTGGTTTCATACCCTAATAAGCACTAGCTGTGTGACATTGTACAAGTCTCTTAACTTCTGTGTCTGAGTTTCGTCATTTTTAAAATGAAGGGTTTAGATTAGACAGTTCCTAAGGTTCCTTTCTGCTTTCAAATTAAACTCCTATCATTCAAATATTCTGCAAACCTGCCCTTGAGATAACATGGTGTTATAGACCATTGGACAGAAAAAGATGAAATGGATTATAATCTCATCATGGACACTATTTAACTGCTCAAAACCTTGGTTCTTTATAAAATGGGATTAATGATATTTATTCTACCTATATAGTTGGTTATTATGGAGACAGATTCTTACAGCGCTCAGAACTACATACAAATGTGCATTATTACTCTTTTCTCAGATTTCATCTTCCTTGACATTTCTGCAACCTTATACACTTTTGAAAGCCTCTTTTTCTTTGTTACTCCTTTCTCCCATGCCTTCAGTGATAATGCATTTATGTCCTACCCAACAGTTCTGTCCTGGTCTCCCTTGTTAATTCAGCTTTCTCCAGGACTTAGCTACAGAATCAGGATGGTACAGTGCAAGGAAATCTGAATTTGGAGGCAGAGGATAAGAGTTTGAGTTGTGACTTCACCCCTTACTGTTTATATGATCTTGGACTGGTTGCTCAAATTCTTTGCTTTTTCAAAATTTTTTTGGGTAGCCTTCAATTTTAATGCTTCAAAGTTTGTTATTTCATGTATGGTACATACAACATCATCATCATCATCATCATCATCATTGTAAATATATTTATAGAGTACTTTCAGTTTTGCAAGATAATTTACATCTCATCATCCTCACAACAATCCTGGAATATAGGAGTTATTTTTAGTTCCATTTTACTGGTAAGGTAATTGATGCTCCTGCTGATGTTTGGCCATCAATCTCAAAGAAGCTCATGACATCAAGGAGGTGATATCTTGACATGTATGTAAATTGGATTGGAATGAGGTGGGTACTGTTCTGCTACCAAGTCCACTTTCTACTCCAGAACAATCTGTGTCCAGTGGTCAGATATAAATCAGGGTGACTGGAGATGGTCCTGGATATGAAACATTCAGGGTTAAGTGATTTGCTCAAAGTCTTACAACTATTAATAGTTCATTCTATTCAATGAACTATCTTCTAGATGACTCTAAGGGCATTATTAAAAAAATAGCCCTTTAGGAAAACATCTGGGTTCATTAAGGTCATAAGAGAATATGATATATTAGCTACTAAAGTCCTTGGTGTTTTAAATAGTAGCTATTCAATACTACAATTAATTTCTTTTATAAAGTATAAAAGTCTACCTAGCTCATTTTGGCAATTTCTACATTAATATCATTTTAAATACATTATAGATAAGGACTTAAAACAAAGATTAAAAAATACACATGTAAAAGTTATCCTGTCAGAAATTAGGACTAATGAATATCAATAACAAGAAATTCAAAATATGAAATAGGCAATGTACAAATAATCAGGATGTATACTCATTCAAGACTAATGAGCGACAATAATTCAGCAAGTGTGATTGGATAGGGATAGCTAGTTAGCGCTAGTAAGCACTTACTATGATTAAAGCACTATGCTAAGCACTAGGAATAAAAATATAAAAGCAAAGAAGATAGTCCTTACTTTCAAGAAGATTTCACTCTTATGGGGAAGAGATCATAGAAAGAGTGGGTTGGGATAATATGCAAATAATATGACAAAAATAGACAAATAGGCATGCAAATAAGCCCACACAAGTGGGTTCAGATGGTAACCTTCTTTGGACAGATCATCTTAAAACCAATGGCCATAACACTGGTGTACTCTTAAAATCAACCAGTGGAGGGCAGCATGAGCATGGCTAATCCCAAACACTTACCTTAAAAGAAACTACTATTAAAGAATTTTGTTAAATCATTGTAGAGAAATAAAAATCAGTAGCATGTCTTGTGTTGGTTCTGGGTGCTGGATTAATTACCAACCTACAATATTGTTTTTTTTTTTTCATTGCAAAATGTTGCTTTTGATTTAAAAGTATCTAGTAGCTGAGAGCTAAAAGCTCTGTTGAGTTCAATCAACATAGATTTGGATAAGGTCCTGAGTCAAAGGACTTTTGTAGATTTACACTATTCCTGTCTCTTTAAAATGGTTAAATAAAATGTAGAAAGTTTGCTAGGAATAATGGATTAGTGCCTGAACAAGAGTGAAGATGTGTAAGGGCAAGGTGGTGAGGCTAGAGAAAGAAAGACCAACCTCTTCAGGTTCAGGTTTGTATCTTCAAAGTCAAATGTGTGAATTAGGACTCCCAGTTACCCAAGCTATTCAACTATTTTGAAGAAAAAATGGTATACTGACTTTAAATCCAAGTTCTTTTTAGTAGTTACTGGTGTGGGTTGGAGAAAAATGGGACAAAAATGGACTGGCCACAGCTTGCATCATCCCTTCTTGCCTCCATCGTATGCTGTCTAATCCCAGGAAGTGGTGAACCAGTTATCTGTCAGAACTCAGAACCTCAAAAAAGAGGCTCTCCCAGTTTAATTTTAAATTGGGTGAAAGTTAAGAAAGTTCTTATTTGCTCAAAATAATTTTACAGACTGAAAGGAACAGAGATAAATGTATGACTATACAAAACATTCACGCTTACTGCCACATAGCCACAACAATCTAGCCTGTCATTAGTCCCTCAAATTGCTTTTTGTTCTTAGTAATTTTTCTTCATATAATCTTCTCTTGAGAATTCCACATTATCTTGCTGAATAAAGAAAACTCTGCACCCCCCAAAAAAATTAGTCTTATTTCATGCTTAGCAAAGTCCATCCTGTTCACACATGCACTTTGTTTTTAAAAGGGTTTTAAGAAAGCTTATGTGATGGAGCTAGTCAGCACTCAATTACAGAAAATTTCTATTGACAGTGCATAGCAAGAGATGCATGACAGAGGATATGTTCACATGTGTCTAGGGTAAAAATAATCTTCTAGAATATTTCAAGTCTTTAGAATGTTTTCATTTAGAAATAAAACTTAATCCAATTAGTTCTTGGAGTTAAAATTGTTTTTGATTGGCTAAAAAACATTTTAAGAGGTTTTACAGAATTTTATAAATGGAAGGAAAATGAGGTGCTTCCAAAGCTAACATGAATCTGAATGAGAGTTATCTCTGAGATAGTCCTAATGAGAGATTATCCAAAACTTTGAGGTTCTCCAGTAATGGAGCTCCCCCAGGCAGCTTCTTCAATTTTTGGAAAGCTTTAATTGTTAGAAAGGTTTTCCTTACATGAAGACTAAATAACCCTCTTTGTACTTTCTATCTAATTCTTTCTTGAGGGCCAAGAAGAACAAGTCTATTCCTATTTAAGTATGATAATATTGATTTCCATTCGGTCTACTGAAGATGGTTAGTACAGGTCATTGAATCTTCTCCTAGGGTAAAGATCTTGGATTATTAATTTGCTAAAATTGAGGGTTTTCCTTCTTTCGATTTACATTGAATGACAACCTGACAACTTAGAATTGTCTCTTAATCTGTCTAATAAACGGAAAATATTTTATTTGGAAAAAGCCAAAATTCCATAAATACAAATATGATTGCTATATTAGGACTGACATGGAATAAATCAAATTAATAATTTTAAATACCTAAACCTACTCCATGTCTTGTCCTTCATAGCTCTAACATTTTTCTTCCTTATTCAAAAATTTGGCATCATCTTTAACCTCTGCCTCTGTCTTTATTTCTGCTTCCATCTAACCCTGTCTTTACTCACACATTAATCCTGTCATTTCTTACACTGTAGTATCTTTTCATGTGTATCTTTCATTATATTCCTTTGACCTTTTTTATCTCATGCCAGGGACTGTGGATACTAAAGCAAGAACAAACAAACAAAAAAGCCCCTGCTCTTATGGAGTTTATATTAACACACAAATATTTATTTAAATATGTCCATGTATGAGTATATATGGAATATATATATATATATATATATATGTATATATGGAGAGACAGAGAGATAAAGATAGAGAAAGAGAGAGAAATTGAGGTAGAGTCAGAGAGAGAGTAAATGTTATTTAATATGGAGGGCACTGGAAGTCTGTGGGAGTGAATCAAGGAAGGTACCATGAATGGAGCCTGAGTTATATTTTTGAAAGAATTCTATGAGATAGAGGGGGAAGGAGTGCATTAATGGCATGAGGTGATAATCAGTGCAAAAAAAAAAGAAAGATGAAAGAGTGACAGGTATGAGTGATTAAAGAGGAAGGGAAGAGGCAGAATTCATCCTGAAATTGAAAAGATGGGTTGGCCCTAAGTTGTGAAGGGCTTTAAAAGCCAAATAAAGGAGCTAATATTTTATCTTAAAGCAGGGCCATGAAGGATGTGTTTTTTAAATGGGAACAGTATGGGCATATTTTAATTTAAAGAAAATTACTTTGACAAATTGGAGTGGGGAGACTTGGAACATGGATAGCAAATGGGCCATTATTATACTCTAGGAGAGAAATGAATCTTCACTTAGTGAGTTTGTGAGTTGGGAGAAAGAAATTAGGTGATCATTACAATAATTTCCTCTAGTTTCTCTCTTCTCTAATTTGTTTTAAATACAGCTTCCTAGTCTGAGCTCCTCATCCTGGAATGTAAGTACCCTAAAACATGGTTCTCCCTACTGCTGCAGTTTTATATTCCAATGCTCTCCTGCAGAAATTCTCCATTTGAATCTTGATGTTTTTCTTATTCTCTAAGGACCAAGACCACTTCTGCCTCTGGACATTTTATCACATCTGTTCCTCAGTCTGGGATGACTCTCCTCCTCTCCACTTATCAAACAGCAACTCTTCTTCAAAACCCAAGTTTCACTTCTATATTCTCTGAAAAGTCTTCTCCTGCCTCTTCAGACATTGATAATAATTCCTGCCCTTGGATTCCTATGATCTTTTTTTGTATAACATTTAACTCATCATACAGTATCATATATTTATGATTATGTATGAATACCCACATAAGTACATATTCAGACCAATAGATCTTCTCTCCTCAAATAAGTTGTATTTTTCTTGAAGCTTTTTCTTTTTCTTTTTTTTTTTTTGCTGTTTTGTAAGGCAAACGGGGTTAAGTGGCTTGCCTAAGGCCACACGGCTAGGTAATTATTAAGTGTCTGAGATCAGATTTGAACCCAGGTACTCCTGACTCCAGGGCCGGTGCTTTATCTACTATGCCACCTAGCCACCCCTAGCTTTTTATTTTCATCTGTATTTTCACTACCTACCACACCAGGTGCACAATAAATCGGAAGGTGGTATGTTATACTAGATTTGAAGAAAGAGGTCAGTGCTGCTACTTATTTCCTGGGTAACTTTGGGCAACTCACTCAAGCTAAGCCTCAGTTTCCTCATCTGCAAAATAAGCAAGTTGGACTTTGAGGTCCTTTTCAGTTACAGATTTATAATCTTATGATTATTAAAGTTATTTCAAGTCTAAATATGAGTCCATATATTAACTTTTAATTTATCTTTATCTCATCTCTGACCATTCTAGGAATGGTCAGTTACAGACTTAAGGTTGTCTTCTCTATTATGGTCCTAGGAAAAAAGGGGCAGGGTGTGGTAGGAAAGATATGCAGGCAATATGGTTTTGAGACTCAATTTCTAATACTCAGTTTTTCCTCCTGAATATAAACAAGTTATTTGCTACCCAAAGTCTCAGTTTCCTCATTAGTAAAATAGGGAATATACTTTGTTATTCACTTTATAGATTTTTTTTGCAAGAGAGGAGTCTACTGTAATCTCAAAGTCCTTTGAAATATGAACTACATGATTGGAGAAAAAATATTTTTTAATTTTGGCATATGAAAATAGTTCCATTTTATTTACTTCTGAAATAATCATCAGAGTTATTTTTAATAACTAGACAGACATTTTAAAAGAATATGTATTCTAAGTTATTAGTTTTCCTATATTTCCGTCTTGTGGGGTACTGGGAAAGACACCAGGCTGGAAACTAAGGGACCTTTGGTTTTGGTTTCTGCTTTCTTTGATTTGTTGTCGAATGTTGAACAAATAACTTCTCTGGCACTCTGCTTTTGAATTTATCAAAATGAAGGAATGTAGCAGATCTCAAAGAAGATTTTAACTTTAAAATATTATCATTTTGGATCTATTAATGGATTTCTGCACAATATTGCTATGATATAAGAAATTTAAAGATTAATAGGATCACAGGTTTAGAGGGGAAAGTTAGCTTAGAGATCATCTAGCCCAACTCCTTTCTTTAACTGATGGAAAAAATGGAGGTTGATTGTTCTTTGGTGACTTGCTCAAAGTCATAACAGTAACAGTGGTTAATTTTAAACCAAATTTCTTTAAATCTGAATCAATTATCTTTCTAAGATGTCATGTTATTTCTAATAACAGAATCTTAACTAGCTTTTGATTAAATGACTTTACTTTATATTTCTTCATCTTTACCTTAGAATTTGATCTTCATCCAAAAAATTTTAATTACTAAATATTTTCATTTTTGTGTATTTTTTCTTTTTTTCTAACTGAAGTTTGTTTTAGGATTAGCATTAAAAACAGTTGAGAATTTCAGTTTCCACTCCTGATTATCCTCTTTCAGTTTGACAAAATGCTAAAAAAATATTTTCTTAGAAAAATAATAACCATAAATAACTAAACTATTCTAGAGTCACATTATTTCCTAGTATCTTTTTAATAGTGGTTAGATTACTAAAAGCAAAAATAACAATCTATCCTCAGTGCAAGCAACATTTTTTTTTCCTCATTATTGGATCCCTGTGGCAGGCTGGTGGTGCTCAGGGACTCCTTCTCAGAATGTTTTTAAATGCATAACATAAAATGATAGGATTAACAAGAAAAGTAAAGGTTAGTGAAAGTAAAGATGCAAAGTGCTTTTTCTTCTTCTTTCAAACCCTTTTCTGTTTTTGTACACCTTGATATCTATCTACTTACTCCTATGAAGTATATTGCACCTCTGGTTAAAAATTCTAGCCCTATAAGTATAAAATTATTTATCCTCTTCTAATTTTTAGGCATGACAATTATTTTTGAAAAAATTGTCAAACTGATATGAAATGTCTATTTTGTGACCAATCTCTAAACCTTTTTTATGAGATTAATGTCATTGCATGATATTACTATTTATTAGACTACCTCATTTCACCAGCTTGATTCAATTGCATAATGTAACTAGGAGTTTATCTAGGAAATTTCCCTAAAGATTCAAAATAAGTCTTTTCCAAGTATAAACTTAATAGTCTAAGTGGTCCCCTGAGGGGACAAGGTTTTAGTCTGAGCATTCACCAAGTTCATTTAAACTGCTACCATATGTCAGGTATAGGAGGCAAGGACAGGGTAGAGGGGAAAATGAATAAGACCAAGAGGAATAAGAAAAGGAAAAAAATCCAAATTAGGAAGCATGATTTGGCAATCTTCAAAGAATCAATTTACTTTGATGCTAGATTATTAAATTACTTAGGAATTTGGGAATTTCTTCAGGAAAATTTTGGCAAAACATAGATCATTTAATTTAATTATGTAAGTTGTGAACCCTCTGTGTACTGTCTCTAACTAGTGAACCTCCACACTCCTCAAGAAAACTTTCATTGTTAGAGAATCCACTACTATTCAAAGAAGTTCATTTTCTTTCTAGGAAAGCTGAAATTATTAGAAAATTTCTATAGTAGATTGAGGCAAAAATCTACTCCCTTATAGCTTGCTGACCAATGGTATTAGTATTGCCCTTTGGATATAAACAGACAAAAATTTCTCTGTTTTCTATGTGATAATTTTTTTAAGTATTGAAAGCAATTATCATATTCTCTGCTCTTCCTTTTGTCTTCATTTTCTTCTACTCAGGGAAGAGGGATGTATGAGGTATTCACAGAGAACTAGAACTTCTAGTGTGAGGGCTTGCTGAACCATTTTCAAGGTTATTTATTTATCTTTGGCGTTTATCTTCATCCAACTGTCACCTGAGACTCCAAAAAGCTAGAGTATGCACAGCAGTTAATAACCCATTCACTCAGATGTGTTAAATCAGGTTTAGGATAACCAGTAGAACTCAAAATCACTGGTAAGTTAGGGGGATATATGTCCCAAGCAAGTTAAGACTTCCCTCAGAATTAATAGATGAGAATTTGTTCCAACGACCATGAAGATGACTGAAGCAAGTGCTGTGAAACTCTTCAAGTCTCGTCAGACCTTGAAGACACCAAGTTTATCCAATGCATCCCAGATATCACTAGTTGTCTTGACCTTTGAACTGCTACTGGACTTCAATGACTCTGAGAGTGAGGCTTTTGACTTTGTACAATTCTGCTTCATTTACATTCAGTTCACAATCAAATCAAGACATAACCTGTGATTTTGTTGGTGTTCTTTCTAAATAAAGGATAAACGACAACTTAGGGAAGAAAATTAAATCAGAAGAAGCAATTGAAATCAAATCTCAAGCATATCTAGACAAGCACATATTTTTGCTCCTATATTCTTGTAGATGTCATTATTGATAGTGATGGGAAGGATGAAAAATTTTTCTCCCTTTTTCACTGAAAGTCCAAGGAAGAACTTATTAGGGCTCAAAGTTAACAATTTAAAAAAACAAGAGGGAGGAAGCCTTTCTTTTATTACTTAGTGACTGAATGGCTCTTCTTGGGCAGTCATCTTGAATGCATGGTCTCTGTCATTTGGACAAAAGGAACAATCAGGAAGTATGTGTTATCCAAACCTATATAAATACCAATGGGAAGTTCTACAAGCTACCAGTTCTAAAGAAATATCCTTATTTCCTGCAGCTAATACTCAATAGAATGGTTTTGAGTCTCCATTGTCTCATACTCCTTTGAATATACTCCAGTCTGTCAGTGTCTTAACTAAAATATGAGATGCAGAAAAAAATAGAATATTCCAGATGTCTGATAAATTAAAAGTAAAATGGAATTGCTACTTCTCTTACTCTAAAGGCAATTCAGTTCAAGTTCTCATTTTCTCTTTTTAATGATCACATCATATTGTTTGAATCATACTGAATATGAAAGCTGCCAAATTTATCAAATAAATTCTGGCTGTTTTCCCCATCCCATACTAGAATAGTTAAATTTAAGATCTAAATTCAGGAACTGAAATTAAAGTTCACCTCCTTAGATGAAGCCCATTTTTTAGCCTTTGAGAATTCTTTGGATCTCAATTTTGCTCTCCAATATATTAGCCATCCTTGATATACTTCTCATGCAGATCTAATAGGCATGCCAACTATACTTTTATATAAAACTGATTTTCCAAAATGTAGGTTGAAAGAATAGGGTTTGTAAAAGGAAAGAACTGGACCAAGAGCAAAGTGGCATAGCTCCATCTTGGTTGACATCAATTGATTAGTCAAACTTTTGGGTTCAGTCAATTAATCAGTTTTGAATCTGCATAAATGTATTATTATCTAGTCCATATCTCTCCACATTGTCTTCAAGGATATCAGGAGAGATTTTTGTCAAATGTCTTGGGGTAATCTAGGCATGCTATTTCTACAATAATTCCATGACCTGCCAGTTTAGTGACCCTGTCTAAGAAAGACTGGCATGACTTATTCTTAATGAACCCATGCTAACTCTTAATGATTAACACTTCCCCTTTTATATATACTTATAAAACATCTCTTTAAAAATCCATCCCTGAATTTTTCCAGGAAGATATGTCAACATATTCACAAAGTGTCCTCTGCAATCTTTTCCCCTCTGAAAATGGGCACAACATTAACCAATCTCTAGTCTCATTAACTACCATTCTTCAAAGGTCACTGACAGCAGTTCAGTAAAGATAGCTACAACTTCTTTGAGTACGCTGGGAAGGTCAGGTTAGGTGAACTAATGGATGGGGGGGGTGAGATACCTAGGTGCTGTCTTGCCATTCCTTCACTTTATTCCAAAGAAATGAGAGGGAGAGAGAATTAAGAGAGGTTGGAAACCATGGATAAGTGAAGAGTTTAAATCACCTGGTTTAGATGAATTATATCCCAGAGTACTGAAAATAACTTGCAGATGTGTGAACTGAACACACAGGCACACTCTCCCACCCACACACTTAGGGTGCTAAATCTCAGTCAATTTATTGTGAGATTCCTTATCCAAACATGAGCATGACTTCTTTTTTTAACCCAGCATTAGTTTCATCCTATAAACTCAGGGAGAATTGTCCAAACTTCTCTTATGTTTCAAAGCATTTAAAATTTTCTTCTCTAGGGGTTGGATTGTTCACTTGGTCTAGCGTTTGGAAAAAAGCAACTTCTTTCCTCTGGTAAGATCATTACCTAATATGTATGTCTTCCCTTTAGCTAAGATTCCTGGTTGTGCCTTGGAGACAAAAAATACAGTATTATACTGCTAACTGAACTTAACCCAAACAGAACTCATTTTTCGCCAAATATATTTCCCTACTTTCCAACTTTCCTATCACTTATTGAGAGCATTACTATTTTCTTATTCATCAAAGTTCTTCAAAATCATTTTTAGTTATCCCTTTGCTTCCTAACCACAAGGTTAGCACCCTTGTGCATATCCTTTTCCCCAAATTATTGGAATATCGCCTTAATTTGTGTTTTCATCTCAAGTGATTCATCACTCCAAAGCACCCTCCACTCAGTTGCCAAATAAATTATTTTAAAGTGTAGGTTTTTACTACATAACCTTTTGATTCAGTAGATTCTCTTTGATTTCTATTGTCTCTAGGATAAAATATAAACTCTCATATTTTAAGTCTTTCAAAAATTGAGCCTTTTTGACTATCTTTCCAGTCTTACACTGTATTTTTGTCCTTGTACTCTACAACTTGGCAACACTGCCCTGATTGGTTTTTCCTTGTATGTAACTTGGCACCTCCTGATTCTGTATTGTCACTGGCTATTACTCATGTCTGCAATGTTCTCCCTTCTCATTTTACCTCTTGAGTTCCCTCAAGACTCAGTAGAAATCTTGCATTTTGCAAGTTTTTTTTCTGTTTTCAACACAGAACCAAATTTGCCTCTAGAAAGAGTCCTATTCTCCCAATTCTATTCCAAATTCTGCTTATTGATTTCCATCAGAAATAGCTGCATATTGTTACTGAAGATCTTGACTTGTGTTAATACTCTCAATAAGGAAATTAGTTACTATTTTTAGAACGTTGTAATAAAATGGTGAATTTTGTAATATAGTTAAGTGAAGAACACTGTATTTCTGTATTTGACTTACTGAAAAGTGAGACTTATTACAATTTGACTTCTGTCTTCATCACTTAACTGAATCCATTTTATCCGTGGTCATTAGTGATCTCTTCTTCATTGTTGAACACTTCCTCCAAGATACTCTTTCCTTCCTGAGTTTCCATGGCACCGCTCTATTGTGGTGCTCTTCCTACATAGCTAATTAATCCTTTTCAGTGTCCTCCACAATTATAAAGCTTGTGCTCTGCCTGTGATATTTTCCTTTTCTCTTTGTTACTTTTAACCATTAAAAATAATTTTTAAAAATATCCTTCCATTTTTTTCCATTGGAAAGGAAAAAAGAAAGCTTTGGTTAAACTATGCCTAGTTAAGCAAAATAAATGCAACACTGGAATTTCATAAAAATTTGTCTTGTTCTGCACCCTGTCAAAAAGTAAGTATCATGCTTCATCAATGGTGTTTGGGATTCCTTTGGATATTGATAAGAATTCTTAAGAGGTTCAAAATTTTTTTCTTTTTACAATACTGGTATTATTGTAATCATTATTCTCCTGTTTCTGCTTATTTCACTCTGCAGCATTTCAAATAAGTCTTTATATGTTTTTCTAATCCTCCCTTTCATCTTCATCATCTTTTGTTGTTATTCAGGCATTTAGTCATGTCCAATACTGAAGGTTTCCTTGGTAAAGATATTGGAGTGGTCTACCATTTCCTTCTCTAGTGGTTTAAGGCAAGCAGAGTTAAAGGACTTATTTAGGCCCACTTAGCAAGTAAGTATCTGAGGTTGGATCTGAACTTACCTCTGCTTGACTACAGACTCAGAGTTCTATCCACTGTGCCATTTAGCCTCCATTTTATAATATAATAAGATCCTATTATATATAGATGTCATTATTTGTACAGTCATTCCTTCTTTAATTGATGGTCACTCTTCAACCTGATAGTCCTTTTACACACACACACACACACACACACACACACACACAAAATTGTTATAAAAGTTTTTATAAATGTCCTTTTTCTTATTTCTTGGATCATTTTGGGATATAGGCCTAAAAAATTTATTTCTCGGTCAGAGAGCCACTCTGACTGATTCATTCACTTCCCCCATTCAGTTAGCTGACAAATCTTATCAATTCTATTTCTTCAACTTCATGCCTTCAATATTTACTACTCATGTGACCTCGATCAAGTCACTAAAGTATTCCTCACTATAATAGGGATTTGTACTATATGACCTCTGAGGACCATTATACTTATGTATCTCTCATTATGTAATCCCTTTGTCTCTTTTCACACAGCAACCTCCCTTCTTTAGACTCTCATCAATTTTTGCATTAATTGGTCTCCCTACCTCTAGCCTCCTCTTTTTCAAGCCATTCTCCACATATGTACTATATTGATAATCCTAAAATTTTGAATTCTGATCACCATTCAAGGATCAGCTCAGGTGCCACCTCTTTCAAGAAGAGGTCTTTGTTGATTCTTCTGATAGCTGATGCCTCTCAACTTGAAAACTTAATTTGTTTTCATTTCTTATATAACCTATGTTTACTTATCTTTGAATAGATAAGTCTTGAGAAGAATGTAATCTCCTTGGAAGCTGGTATATTTGAGTATTGTCCTCCAACCTTATAGGCAAGAGTTTACTATAAGAATTTGTCTTTATATCTTTAGTACTTAGCAGTGACTGTAACACTATAGATTCTTCATAAGCACATTTTGATTGATTATCACCTCACCTACTTTGCAAAAATATATTCATTTGACAAAGGGAAACTGGGTAATTATTAGATCTGTTCCTGTTGTGGAACATGTCTCCAAATAAATTCTCTTAAATTTTTGCCTTTTTTATCTTTAAGAGATTGACTTTTCCTTATCTTTAAAGAGTGTTATTCTTCTCAGGATCAAAAAGATCACTGTTTCCCAGAGGAGCTGAAATCATATGTTTATCTTCAAACCCCAGGTGCAACCAGGGTGGGCTGTAATGTGATCATTTTTTTAGTCCTTTCACATTCACCTTAGCCACAAAGTGTGGGAGGCCAATCTCTTGGTGGCTAAAAGACTTATTCATTTTTTTAAAATACTGATACAGTCCTGTGGCTTTGATTAGCAGCAAGTACTTATTTTCAGTTTGTGTAGACCTTTCAGAATAGTAGCTGAGACAACAGACTTGACCTTGTGCTTTTTAGTTTAGAATTTGCCTTCAAGGATCAAAAGGTTACCATCCAATTCTTTATAGCAATGAAAGTCTACCTTTTCATTCTCTAGTGGACAAAATGAGCCCACGTTCATACCTGGAAAATTAGTTATAAAATTATCTCTGGTGCCATCAACTTGTCACACTAAAAAGGGTAGCTTTCTTCAGGGAACCCCAAGTCTTTATTGGAATCTCAGAGGATAATGTCATGTTTTTTTCAATCACCAGGAAGGATGAAATCATTATTGTCATTATTGTTGCATTTTGGGTTTCTCATATTCATCTTCATGGTCTCCACTTTCCTGATCAGATAGCACAATTAATTCATTGAATCAATAATAAAGAATACTTACATTCTCCTGGATTATGTGGAAAGGAAGTATTCAATCTCACCAAATGGGTCTGACTATAAAATAAAACCTTTTATTATAAAACATAATTGAAAAAATCAATTACAACATTCAAAGTGGTTAATAAAGTTAATTTTTGACTCAACAAATTAAATTTGACAGAGGAACAACAGATAATAATAACTGGTACTTAGACAGCATGGATTTAAAATATACTGATAGAACTTATCATGAAATTTCATGGGACTGGGTTCGTATGAAATATCACAAAGAAAAGGAAGGTTAGAAGAAATTTTAAAACAAAAATAAAAGAAATTAAGATTGTTTCATATTGTAAATGTCTGATCATGATAAAACAATCATTAAAGCCCATGTTTATAGTATTCATCAATTTGCAATGTATAAATTTTCACACTGAAAATTTAATAATCTACTTTTCTGAACTACTTCAAGCTATCTTCTGCAGATTTCTGAGTAATGTTAAGAGAGATAATTGATACAGAAAATGCAATCTGGATTCAGATAAAAAAGACTGTGGAGGCTTAATACAGAGCAAAATATACTATGGTTACTTTTTAAAACTTCTTTTGTGTTTTTTTCTTTCTTTCTTTCTCATGTTCCCCTCCTTAATTCTAATCATTCTTTCATAATATGACTAATATGGAAATATGTTAAACATGATTGCTCATGTATAACCTATATATACATGTGCATGTACAACATATATTTTTACATATATATATGTATGTACATATATATGTTATCATGGCGAGGGGGAAGGCAAAAGAAAGTGACAAAAATTGTGTAATACAAAAGTTTGTAAAAGGATGAATATTAAAAACAATCTTTTCATGTAATCTGAAAAAATATAAAAATAAAAACAAAAAAGTTTATAAAAAAGAAATAATAGATCAGTCTCAGTATTTTGGGTAAATGCTTGCTTGAAGATTAAGAGAAAGATACAGGTGGATAAGGATGGGAAGACTTTAAAAATTTTTTTTTTTATTTTATTTTAAATTTATCTTAGCCAATGGAGTTAAGTGACTTGCCCAAGATCACACATCTGGGCAATCATTGTCCGAGGCTGGATTTGAACTCAGGTCTTCATGACTATAGGGCCAGTGCTCTATCCATTGCACCACCTAGTTGCCCCCAGGATGGGAAGACATCAATGGATTATGATCTGATCCATTGAAAGTAGAAAATAATATGGATGAGATTATAAATTCTTTAAATTTTGAGATTAAGAGAAAAAAGCATCATTAAAATTATCTTAAAATATTCCTCATGTAACTCCTATTTACATGTAAAAAGAACATTAAGGATTCATGGACCAAAGTTTGTAAAACCACATGCAAAATTTGAATTTCATAGACTATTTGGTCAATGAATTTTTCCATTGTGATTTTTGCAGTCCTTTAACTATGTCACACAAGAGATCACAGTTCACTACAATATCTTGCGTATAGAAGGTGCTCCATCACTGTTTGCTGATTCATTTAATTATTGAATAAAGCTTATTAGTGCATTTTCTTTAAATAAAAAGCTACTAGTCACTGAATATGCTGTTAGCCACTGAATGGGAAAGAGCTTTTTGAAAAGGTTTCATTTTTGGAAAACCATGTTCATGGTCTATTATAAGAATGCTTGGTTGCCTTTCATTTAGAGGCTCCAAAATGAATTCATTTAATGAAATATGATGTTATCTTATTCATCATACAACAGTATCACTAGTTATTATTGGGGTGGCTAGGTGGCAGTGGATAGAGCACCAGCCCTGGAGTCAGGAGTACCTGAATTCAAATCTGGCCTCAGACACTTAATGATTACCTAGCTATGTGGCCTTGGGCAAGCCACTTAACCCCATTGAGTTACAAACATAAAAAAATCATTTATTAAATGCCTACTATGTTCAAGATACTTTGCTGGGTGCTAAGGATATAAATCATAAATGAAAAGCCATCCTAGCTTACAAGTAATTGAGTTTGGACAAATGGCACCCTGTTTGAGTCTTAGTTTTCTTATCTGAACTAAAAGAGAGCTAGACGGTTTCTAAGGTCACTTCTAGTTCAATATCTATGATCCTATCATAATTTGAGGAAACAGCTTACACTGATGGCCTTAGGTAAAGGCTGTCACTGGAAGGGGTGAATGAATTGAACTTAGAAGAAAATTACAAAGGTGAGGTGGAGGTGGAAGTAACTCTTTATATTTATATCTGTCTATCTCTATCTACCCATCTATCTCTATTTCTCTTTCTAGTTCCCTCTCTATTATCCATATCAATATTTGTTTCTGAATTTGTATCTAACTCTACATATCTATATCTTTGTATTTCTATCTATATCTATATCCATAACTTTGTCATTTATATCTAAATGTATCTCTATCTAATTTCTAGTTTTCATATGGAAAAACTGAGGACCAGTGAGGGTGATGAGAATTATCAAGTGTGCTATGCTGAAAGATTGGAAGACATATGGCTAGCTTTAAAACAACCAGCTCACATATACATGTTTTTACTGACAATCTGCATTTATGTGAAAAAAGAATGAGTATGATATCAAGTTACCACCTTCTTTTTAATGGTTGATTTATGTATTATTTTGTCTAAATAAAGATGCTGTAAGTTTTGAAAACTGACACTTTATCAAGGTTAAGGGAATAAAAGGCAAAATTATGAACAGAATTGGTTCTATAACTCCTAGTGTAGTCCTTCCTCCATTGAGTGCTTATTCCTTCTCTAATTTCTCTTTTAGTTCTTCCTATTGTTGGCATAAAAAATGTGAACATAATTTCTCTTGGGCAATTCAGTTTGCAGTAAAGTAGTCTTGGCTTTCACTCATTTTCCCTTTGCTCTGACATAGCTCTAAAAGTGCACTTAAGTGATACGCAAGCACTGTGCTTAATTAATTGTGCTTTAAACCACCATCTGGAAAGTATAACAGAACATCTGTTTTGCATATAGCCACCTAAGGATTATCAAAATCTGGTATTTTAAGTTCTTTGGTAATTTAAGTATCATGTGTTAGCTGTACACAAATATAAATGATCTGAAAAGAAATTAAGCAAACTGGCTTGTAGTTCAGGCCTGTAAACATAATGCTTGGAGGCAAAGTAAAGCATTGGGTGTGGAAAAGCAAACTCTCTCAAAGACAGGCCATGTTATTACTTTCCTAATTGAGTGTGATGAGAAATCAATATTGAATGAATATAGACAGTATAGTGTTATAGCAGGGTTGGAGAATTATTAAAATAATGTATTGTGATCCCTGTCCTCAAGGGGCTTCAAGTTAAATAGTCAATAACATTTTGAAGCACCCACTCTACTCTACTAAGCATTAAGAATAAACAAAAAAAGGAAAATATACTCCTTACTCTCAAGGAGCTTCCAATCTAATGAAGGAAACAACACTCAAACAACTCTATATGAACAAGCCACATTCAGGAATACTGGAAATAATCAACAGAGAAAAGACACTAGAATTAACAAGGATTGGTAAAGATTTCCTGTAAAAGACAGGATTTTAATGTGGACTTGAATAAAGCAAAATAAAATGGGAAAGTGAGAGTAATCCACCAATCGAGGATAGACAGGGAAAAGTTTAGTTGAGGGATACTTGATAATGCAGTTAAGAGCCTATAATTTTGGCAATATATTCTATCCTTTGAGGTTTTTTGGGGGGGGGCAGAAAGAGAATGCGTGGAAAGGTTAGACCTCAAGGAATATTTAAGTATAGGAAATAAGCATGATGGATAGAGAGCTGGCCATTGAATCAGGAAGATCAGAATTTAAGCTGTGACACAACAGACAAGTCATTTCAGGACTCAGTGCTCATAGCAATATTAGAAAACTATACCTTTCTGAAAATTTGATGAACAGCATCAGTAGAAGTTGCCACATATTTGAATTTTCCCAAGCAGATGAAGGCACGGGATCAAGCAATTGGCAAAATATACATATATATATATATATATATACATATATATATATATATGTATATATATATATATATATATATCCAAAAACCTACTCACACAAACACATATATACACACACACACACACACAGGGCAATTTTTACAGATGTATGCTCCTTATGCCATCCACTAAGCACTGATCATCTCATTGCAACAAAAAAATATACACTTCTTTCTGTGAATGTGACTCCATTGCCAATTCCATTTGAGTCTTCATAGCAGTCTCCCATGCAAGGAATTTCAGTGCTTATTTCTCTTTCCAATTGACAAGTTTTTATTAGCAGATCTTATTTCACAAATTGGGGTTACATTGTTTTACATTAGTACTTTTTATTATGAATTCCATATGGCATCAAAATACACCCTATGTCAATTTTTAGAGACATATTTGAATAGGGAGAATAATATTATTTATGAACATAAAGCATAAAAGAAGAAGGGTTAGTTTTACTGGTGAATGTAAATTTGGACCAATATCTAGTAAGTTATTCAAAACCATTTTTTATATTTTTCACCAATGATTTTGATAAAGGTGACATGAATCTGGGATGGTGAGTTGACACATTAAGAGTCTGACATCTTAAAACTTTTAGATAAATCTGTAATGAAATATGATGTTATCTTATTCATCATACAACAGGATCACTAGTTATTATTGGGGTGGCTAGGTGGCAGTGGATAGAGCACCAGCCCTGGAGTCAGGAGTACCTGAATTCAAATCTGGCCTCAGACACTTAATGATTACCTAGCTATATGGCCTTGTGTGATAAATACAATATTTTACACCAGCCTAAATAATGAGGTTCAAAAGTACTTGTTGATTTTATTGTGTTTTTTTTTTTTTTCCTGAAGAGTACTAGTAACAATACAGGGAAATATCTTGACTTGTGTTCGCATTGAATTTGAGTGAGGCAGAGCTGCACAAAATCATCAGCCTCACACTCTCTTCCTGAGTCACTGAGGTCCAGTGGCAGGACAAGAGTCAAGTTGTCTGGGGAAGAACTGGATTTGGGGTCAGACACAACCTCTCTGAGATGCAGGTTTCTCATCCGCAAAATAAGTTGTGTTAGATGATTTTAAGTTCCCCTCTAGCTCTAAGTCTCTGAGCCTATGTTAAACCTGGAGAAAAGAAAATTCATGGGCAGCCAGATGGAGTAGTCAGATGAGTCAAGAAGACTCATCCTCCTTATTTCAAATATGCCCTCAGACACTTTTTAGCTGTGTGATCCTGGGTAAGTCACTTAATCCTATTTGCCTTAATTCCATATTTAAAATGTTCTGGAAAAGGAAATGATAAACCACTTAAATTTTTTTTTGACAAAAACTCCAAATAGGGGCATGTGAAGAGTTGGAACTGATAAAAAATAACTGAACATGAGGGGCATGATAACTTTTTTCAGTATCTGACGGACTCTCATAACAAAAAGGAGTAGACTTTTTTAATGTTTGTTTGACTCTGAGGGCAGAACTAGGACTGATGTCGATAAAACTTCCTAACAATTAAAGCTCTTTCCAAGTGAAATGGGCTGTCATGGGATTTGGTAGGTTCCCCATCATTGTAAGTCTTTAAGCAAAGTCTGGATTACCACTTGTGGATATGTAGTAGATAGGAATTTCAATCATTTGAACTAGATGACCTTTGAAATCCTATCCTCCTCAAATTCTGTGAAAAAAAATCTAAAATAGATTTTATGTGATTGTGGAATTTCTTTCAGAGCCTGTGGTTTTCTCACCCTGAAATAGTCTTCAATCCAGTGATTTCTTGCTCCTATTAGTAAAGTCTTTCTAAAAGCTTTATTTTGGGGAAAGAGCCAGAATGGGTAGCCTACATTCCTTTCTCACCTCTGCTGGCTTCCTTAACTTCACTGTCAAGAAAGGGACCATTCCCCATCCTCTCCCAGATATTTAGCTCTCTTGTGTGTATTGTCATCCCATTAGAATATAAATGCCTGAGAGAAGATGCAGTCTTTCTTTTTGTTTCTTTTGCTTTGCAAAAGATGAGAATTTGTATCTCTATCACAATAGTGTCTGACATACAGTAAGCATTTAATAAATGTGTGTTGACTTATTCTAGAAAAGCAAATTTATTAGTTAGCTTTGCTCTGTCAAATAGTCACAAGCTAAATTAACAACTGTTTTTTTTTTTTTTGCAACAGTGTTCTCGAGAAAGTGAGTTTGGTTCATCACACAATCATGACTTTGTAAGCTTTCTGTATTACGGTTTCAAGATGAGATAAACTAGCCAATCAATATGGTACTGGGGTAAATGTGGCTGCCTTCCAAGCAATTGAATCGAGATTGACCTAGTCAGTACATTGAAACAGGAACACAGTCATGGAAACTGAGAAAAGAAGGAGGCAACGAAAAAGGGAGAGGGAAAAAATGAAGAGAGAGCACAGGTGAAATTTTTAGGCCATGGGAAAATGATAAAAATGAATCACAAATGTGTGGAAACCATGACAAATTTACTAGAGGTATTTATCCTTGGGTAAGAATTCCTTCTAACACATAGTCACCACATCTTTGATTGAAGGCCTCCAATAAAGGGGGACATATAACATTCCAAGGCAACCACTTTGGAATAATGCTTCAAAATTTATTTTTCCCCTCAATGCAAAACTGAATGTTTTTCTTGGCAATGTCCATTCATCACTCCCCAGTATTTTGTTGATAATAAGCAATTAGAAAAATTGAAGCAAAGTTTCAGAATGGTAGAGCATAAACAAATAGAAGTCAGACATATATTGGTACTACTTAATTTTCCCCATTGATTATCTGTAACCTTGCCCTAGAAGCATTATGTGTTAATGCTGCAATAAGTTAATCAATTAAGGTCCAAGGATATTTTTATTTAGGAATTTTTTGTTGCTCAATCCCCCAATTGGGCAAATAGTACAGTGGATTCATAGCCAGGTTTGGTATCAGAAAGACAAGTTAAAATCCAGTCTTAGAGCTCACTAACTATTAAATTATTTACTCCTGTTGCTTCAGTTTTCTCATCAGTAAAATGAGTTTGAAAAGGGAATGACAAACAGAATTAGAGATGGAGCCATTCAACAAGGAATTTTTAAAGTCCCTACTGATTTTTAACCATTCTCTCTGAGATAAAGGTTCCTCATTTGCAATATGATTTCGAGATTCCCTACAGCTCTAAGTCTATGAGTTTATACTAACTCTGGAGAAAGGAAGACTTATGGGGGGCATAATAATTGATTTTTCAAAGTAGACTTTTATCTCAAATGGCATGAAGAATTTTCAAATGCAAGCTTGGTGTAAATAAAAACTGTGATAAGTGCAAGATATATAAAGAAAGCCAGTAACTGTCTCTCTTCCCTCAAGAAATTTGTATTCCAATGGAGGAGGCAACATAAAAAAATAATTAGGTTCATACATGATAAATACAGAATTATTGGAAGGAAATATGAGAAGGATGAATACTAGCAGAAAGGAAACAGAGGTCAGAGATAAGGGACAACACTCCAGGCAAGTGGGGCAGCCAAGGCAAAGGCACAAAAGTGGGAGATGAAGGGCCCTATTTGAGAAATACCAGGTATGTAGTATAGCTGGATTATAGAATATGTGGAGGAAAATAAAGTATAAGAGGATTTGAAGGGTAGGAAGAGACCATACTATGAAGAATCTTAAAATCCTAGATAAAGGCATTTCTATTTGATCTATTTGAGAAGTAAGAAGGAAAAAGAAACACTTGGAATTTATTTTATAGGGGGGTAGAAGAGGGGGTGGTGAAATGGTCACACCAGTTCTTTAGAAAAATGAACTTGGGAGCTGAGTGGAGGATGGATTAGAGTGGGAAGACAGTTGCGGCTAGAATACCAGGTAGAAAGTTATTGTAAGAGATCAGATAAGAGGTGATGAGAACCTGAATTCAGTTTGTGGCCATGTGGTTGGAGATAAAGTAATGGATATAACAGATGTTGTGAAGATAGATATATTCAGATTTGGCAATGGATTGGATATGTGAGCCAAAGAGAGGGAGGAATTAAGGATGACAGGAAGTTAGTGGGTCTACTTGAGTGGGAGGATGGTGATACCTTTGGACAGTAAGATAGATTTTGGGAACAGTTGAAGATTGTCTTGCAAAATAACGTGTTCTGTTTTGAACATGTTGAATCTTACTGTTCCTTATGAATGAATACAGATGATAATTGAACCCCTGTTCAAAATGTTGATGAGATATCCACGTGAGATAAACACTGCACAAAGGAAAGATAAAAAGGCAAAGGGAAGAAAGAGACTTGGAGAATTCTCACAGTGAATGGGTATGAAATAGATGATGAACCAGGTTAAGTATATCAGTTGGTCAATAAGCATTTATTAACTGACTGATAGGCACTCTGCTAAGTAGCAAGACATAAAGAAAGTAGAAAAAGAGTCCCTGCCCTTGAAGAACTTTGAACCTAATGGGGGAAACAACATACAAACAAATATGTACCATTAAGCTCTGGTCAATATAATTAGGAAATGATCAACAGAGGGAAGAAACTAGAATTAAGTTATGGAAAAAGTCAGAGATGGAGCTGCACTAAGAAAGGCAAGATGGTGCAATGGAATCAGAAGACTTCAGTTCCAAGGTTACATCTGTCCCTTACAATCTGCTTGACCTTTTTTTCTAGTTTTTGCAAGGCAATGAATGGGGTTAAGTGACTTGCCCAAGGTCACATAGCTAAACCAGTATTAAATGTCTGAGACTGCATTTGAACTCAGGTCCTCCTGACTTCAGGGCTGGTGCTCTATTCACTGTGCCACCTCCTGCCCCTGGACAAAGCCGAATTCTTGACCTGGATCCATCCTCTTTATTCCCTAAACCTCACCCAGGCCCAAGCTTGCCTCCTCTAGAACACAATTGAACTGTTTCCCCAACAGTAACAAGTTCCTGCTTCTCCTCTACCTATTTTGTTGCCAGGGATGTCTGACATTATTCTCCCATCACCCCAGAACCAAACTCACACCCGCCTTCATTTTTTTTTAGGGAAGTATTTGTTGGCAACTCTCAGTATGTGTGATCCTGGGCAATTTTCCACCCTCTTTATCATACCTTAGTTCTTCTCCATGATTTAAATTCTAGTTCTAACTTACCTTTTTAATTTCATTTAATATTTTTTTCTCATTCATTCTCTCTTCATTTTTGCCAGCATCTCCCCATACTAGAAAGCTTGGGTGCATAGACACAGGGAGACTTGAGTTTAAAGTAAACCTTTATGTGAACTTGGGCAAGTCATTCAATTTCTGTTTGTCTAAGTAAAATTATAAAATGGGGATAATAATAGTATCTTAATTCTCAAGATTAGGAGAAACAGAGGATGCTATTTATAAAGGAAAAATTTAACTCTGCTACATAGTATCATGTAGTCATAGGGTATCATATAGTTAGCATATTATTTATTATTATTAATGTTATTATTTAAATATTTTATCTTTAGATTGTTTGTGTCAGTGAAATGAGCTCTATAGCTGGACTCAGAGGATCTGGTTTTAAGCTTTGATTATGTTACTGATAACCTGATTACCTGTGTGACAGTGTGAACTAGACATTTTACTTCCTGGGAACCCCTGAGGACTCTGATAATGCTATGATCCTCTTATCCTGGACCATGTTCGGCCCACTTTGACATGAGATAATGTGGGCTTCTTGAACCCATAGGTCCTAATAGGGGAGAGTGAGAACAAGAGCAAGAGTGAGAACGAGAGAGACAGAGAGAGAGACACACAGAGAGAGAGAGAGAGACAGAGAGAGAGAGAGACAGAGACACACACAGACAAAGATAGATGAGAGAGAGAGAGAGAGAAACAGAGACAGAGACAGAGACAGAGACATAGAGAGACACACAAAGATAGACAGACAGACAGGAGAGAGAGAGACAGACAGACAGACAGACACAGAGACACAGAGAGAGAGAGACAGAGACAGAGAGAGACAGAGAGAAAGAGACACACATAGACAAAGATAGACAGACAGACAGGAGCGACAGACAAAGATATATATATATATATATATATATATATATATAGAGAGAGAGAGAGAGAGAGAGAGAGAGAGACACACAGACAGACAGAGACAGAGAGAGAGACAGAAAGAGACAGAGACAGAGACAAAAGACAGAGAGACAAACAGACAGAGAGAGAGAGAGGAGAGAGAGACACATATGGAGAGACATGTATATACAGAGAGGAAAGGATGGAGGGAAGCAAAGAAAGAGTGGAAGAGAAGGAGAGAAGGGAACTGGTTGCACCTCTTTTAGTTTCCAGAGAGGAGAAATCATGATGCTCCCTAATCCTCTGTCCTCCAGAATAACTAACCTTTATAAACTTCCTTAAGCTTGTCAAGGCATTTTAAATGTTACCTCATATGATCACTATAGCAACCCTGAGAGGTATATAAGTATTATTTCCCCCCATTTCCAAGTTAAAGAAACTGGGACTGAGAAATTGAATAATCTACCCATTGTGACTTACCTCAAAAGAGTCTGTGGAAGGATTTGAACCTAGGAAGAGAGGCATGTCAGAGAACAGAACTAAACAGCTTCTGCTCTTCTGATAGTCAAATAAAGAAGGAAATCAACTGCATCAAGTCTCTTCATATTTCCTCAACTAGTAGTAAAAAAGACTAATAAAGAAATGCAAATTAAAATAATAATGAGATATCACCTCACACCTATAAGATTGGCTAAGATAAGAAAAAGAGAAGATGATCAATGTTGGAGAGGTTGTGGGAAGATTGGACATTGATGCAGTGATGGTGGAGTTGTGAATGGATCCAACCATTCTGGAGAGCAATATGCAACTATGCCCAAAGAGCAATAAATTAATTCCCTTTGATCCAGCAATTCCAATTCTAGGTCTATATCTGGAAGAAATTATGGGAAATGGGAAAAGTCTCTCAGGTTCCAAAATATTCATAGTAGCTCTTTTTGTAGTGGCAAAAAAATGGAAATTGCAGGAATGTCTATCAATTGGGGAATTGCTGAACAAGTCATGGTATATGAATGTTATGGAGTATTATTATTCTATAAGTATTATTGTTATATATTCCATTATTGTTCTAAATTGTCAGACTCTAGAGAAGTATGGAATGAGTTGTGGGAACTGATGCTCTGATCAAAGGAGCAGAACCAAGAGAGTAATGTACACATTAACAATAACATTGTGAGATGATCATCCCTGATGGAAGTAGCCCCTATAAGCAGTTCAGAGAGCTAGGACAACTGTACTAAACTGGTTATGGACAATGTAATCCTCATCCAGAGGAAGAACAAAACAAAACAAAAAAAAAGTTAACCCTTCAGAATCTGATAAATACTTTATAAAAATCATCTCTTGTTTTATCTCTCTTTCCCTTATTCCTAATTTCTCATACCAGAAATGACTAATCTGTAAACATATTTATCAAAAATATGGATGTACAACGCTAACTTGAATGTTCACCACTAAGTAGGGAGAGATGGGAAGGGAGGGTCGAAGGAAATTTTGTAACTTAAAAATATACATGTGTATATGGATGAAAATAAGTAAACAACAAATAAATAAATAAAATACTAGCAAGAGGAAGATCCCTCAGAAGATCTTAGAACTCTTCGTACAACTTCTGTTCAAATCAACTATATGTTCCCACTCATGTTTCTTCTTCTTTAGGCCAATTTCTGCTTGATTATTAAAGGCATGAAATGTTTGAAAAGTAAATCTCACAGGACATGTCCTCCTAAAAAGGAGTCAGTCATAATTCCTAATAAGTCATTATGTTTTCCAATAAGGAGGTTTTTGTAGCTTGAGCTGTACAGTGTAGATTGTAAAACTCTTTAACGGAACCTTTTCAACAATTTAGCAGTAATGTGGGATAGTAGAAAGTGTTCTGAATATGGATTCCTATCCTAGCTCAGCACCAACTAGGCAGGTGACATTATCTAGGCCATTTATAATCACTCTGAGCTAATTTGTTCATGTTACTATAATGAGTATCAAACCGTTTGTGATTACTTTACAGTCAAAGTGAAGAAGGCATTTTGTAAAATGGAAAGCTTTATAGAGTAACATGAATTTTTATATATTTCCTAGATCTATTGGGATTTCAAAATATAAACCCCTTTTTTGCTGTTTTATCTCTTTTTTTAAAAATAATACTCAAAATGAGAACATCCAGTACATAATAATCTAAAGAGTTTTCTTCTAAGGAGAAGTTACAGAATTCTCTTCCCTGAAGTCAGAAACTAAGGCATCATTCAAAGAACACATTAAGATAACCCTCTGCGATCTGAGTCTTTCATTACTTCTTCCACTAAAAAAGTAGGGCACTTTTTTTTTCATTAACATTTCTTTGTTAATAATTTGTTTTGATGCTTGCCAGCTTGGTTTGTGAATTAAATTATGTATGTGAGATCAGACAGCTAGATGGTGAAGTGGATAGAACTCTGGTTTTGGAATCAGGAGGACAGGAGTTCGAATTCAGCCTCTGACACTTACTAGAAGTAAGACCTTGGGGAAATTCAAGATGGCAACATGAAGGCAGCATTTTCCTGGAACTCCTACCCACCAAACTCCAAAAAAAAAAAACCCAAATGAGGGCTCTAGCCAAAATTTAGAGGGGCAGAACCTACAGAAAGACAGTGATACATTTTCCCAGTCCAAGATAACTTAGGATTTCTGTGGGAAAGGTATGTTTCACCAGGACCGGGGGTTGGAAAAAAGCCTTGGCTGCAGTGCAGCCCAGCCCAGCACAGCAGAGCTCAGCACAGCCTGGGCCAGAGATCACTGGCAACAGCTTGAAGGATGCTGTGAGAGAACTTTGCTCCACCAGGAGTGTGGAGTGAGGGAACACTGGCTGGCCGCAGAACCTGCAGTGAGAATATGGGGAAAGCAGCCTGCACCCCCAGAAATGGTAAAGGAAGTATGCAGAGATTTCTCTGCTCTCCCTGGGGTAGGACTCTGCTTTTTGCATGCACTCAGATATTGCAGTTTGGGCTTCCATATACTAAATAACTAACCTGGATTCCTCCTTATAGCCCCAGGGCAGAAGGAAGTGGGGGGGCATATACATATGAAAGCATAGGCTAGAGAGCACAAAACTTTGGAGCAATAAAGGTCCCAGTGGGGTGTCCCCCCAAAATGACCAACCCCAAAGTCTTGGAAGTGCTGTAAATTAGTCTTGGACTGAGGAAATGAGTAAGCAACAGAAAAAGAAGAATCTGACCTTAGAAAATTCTTTAGTACCATGGAAGATCAAAACATATACTCAGATGATGACAAAATTGAAGCTTCCATATCCAAAACCTCCAAGAGAAATAGAAAATGGGCTCAGACTGTGGATGAGCTCAAAAAAAGACTTTGAAAAGCAATTGAGCGAGGTGGAGGAAAAATTGGGAGGAGAAATGAGAATGATGCAGAAAAATCGTGAAAACCAAATCAAAAGCTTGGTGAAAGATATACAAAAAATACTGAAGAAAAAATATGTTAAAAAGCAGTTTAGGCCTAATGGAAAATGCAAAAGAAAAGGAAAATGAGAAGAATGCCATAAAAAGCAGAACTGGTCAGCTGGAAAAGGAGATTAAAAAAAAACTCTCTGAAGAAAATAACTCCTTCAAATGCAGAATGGAACTAAAGGAAGCTGATAACTTTGTAAGAAATCAGGAAGAAATAAAACTCCTCCAAAAACACCAAAAATTAGAAGAAAATGTGAAATATCTCATTGGAAAAATAACCGACCTTGGAAACAGACCAAGAAGAAATAATTTAAAAATTATTGGGCTATCTGAAAGCCACAACCAGGAGAAAAGCCTAGGTTTCATTTTTCAAGAACTAATACAGCAAAATTGCCCTGAGATCCTAGAAGCTGAGGGTAAAATAGAAATCAAGAGAATTCACCAGTCACCCCCTGAAAGAGATCCCAAAAGAAAAACTTCCAGGAATATTATAGCCAAATTCCAAAACTCCCAAATCAAAGAGAAAATTCTAAAAGCTGCCAGAAACAAACAATTCAACTAAGAAGGCTCCATAGTCAGTTTTACACAGGATCTGGCAGCATCTACATTAAGGTTTTGTAGGGATTGGAATATGATATTCTGGAATGCAAGAGATCTTGGTTTACAACCAAAAATCATCTACCCGGCAAAACTGAACATCCTTTTTCAGGGGAAAAGATGGACTTTCAATGAAACAGGGCTTTCAAACTTTGCTATTGAGACTACAGGAGCTGAACAGAAAGTTTGATCTCCTTGTACAGTACCCTGGTGAACCATAGAGGGAGTGGAAGAGAGGGACTAACTATGAGGAACTTGATGATGTTGAAATGTTTGTATTCCTGCATGGGAAGAAGATATTAATAACTCATATGAATTTTCTCATTTATAGACAGGACATTGGAAGGAGCGAATTATAATGGTATGATGTGGTAAAGGGGTAAAGGGATGGAGTCAATGGGTGATGGGGGAAAGTACTGGGAGGAAGGAAAAGGAGATGAAGAAGAAACTGAGAGATTTCACATAAGAGTCAAGAAAAAAGGTTTTTCAATGGAGTAGAGGGGGAGAAGGCAAGGGGGAATGAGTGAGCCTTCATTCTCATCAGAAATGGCTCAGGGAGGAAATGGCATACACACTTAATAGGTTGAGGAAATCTATGTTGCCCTGGAGAAGGATGGGAGGAAAGGGATGGGATAAGGGGGAATGGGGAGATGAAGCGGGGAATAGGTGATAGAAGAGAGGGAAGATCGAGAGAGAGGGTATTCAGATTCAGCACACTTTTGGACAGGTGCAGGATGAAAGGAGAGAGATAGAATAGAATAAATGAGAGTGGGGAGAAATAGAGTGGAGGTATAGCTAGTAATAACAACTGTGGGAAGAATATTGAAGCTACTTATCTGGTGGACTTATGATAAAGAAAACAACTCACTCCAGAGGATCTGAACACAGACTGAAGTACACTTCTCTCTCTCTCTCTCTCTCTCTCTCTCTCTCTCTCTCTCTCTCTCTCTCTCTCTCTCTCTCTCTCTCTCTGTTTGTCATCTTCTTGGGGGGTTATGTTTATTCTTATGTTTACTCTCAACACATTCAATTTACATCAACATATGGCATGGAAGCAATGTAGAGGCTATCAGACAGCCTTATGTGGGGGGGGAGGGAAGGGAGGGTGGGAGAAAAATTGTAGAATTCAGAGCCTTGCAAAAAAAATGATGGGTATATATTATTATTATTATTGTATATAATTGGAAAACAATTAAAATGTCAAAAAAAAGGCACTGGGGAAGTTACTTAACCATGACTGCCCCACATCCAGAGCCATCTCTAGTCATCCTGCTCCATATCTGGTCACTGGACCCAGAGGGATCTGGAAGAGAAAGTGAGGCTGGTGACTTAGCACAGACCCCTGACTCTAATCCAATTCATGTGCTTGTCATGGCATCACCTCCCTGTTGTCATGGTCTTCTTTGAAAATGAAGAACTAACATTGGATGTGAGATCTTATATCAAAGCACCTAGGATTTCTGATTAGAATATCTTTCAAATTAAGAGCAACTTGACATGTTTTGGCAGATTTTAATTTTATTACATGAAGAGAATAAAAATATTTTGGTTTGGATAATGATACAACCTGAAGGCAAATATCCTGGTAAACTTAGAAGAGCTCCAATAATCACCTTGCTTATATACAGATATAATATTCACCAGGGAAAAATATTTTATTTGTATGCTATATTACATTAATTCTTTGGAAGCTAGAGATGATGACTTATTCTTGACTAATAATTTCCTGGCTTCTGATGACTCTCAAGAGGTAGGAAATACGATAATTGGAAGGAAGCTATATCACTCCATTCAAGAATCCTACCAGCTTGGTCTAAATAACTGCAGTATCCTATAGAGAATATGATTTCCCATTTTTTTAGGGTTTTGCAAGGCAATGGGGTTAAGTGGCTTGCTCAAGGCCACACTAGGTTATTATTAAGTCTGGATTTGAACTCAGGTACTCCTGACTCCAGACAAGTGCTCTATCTACTGTGCCACCTACCTGCCCCTATTTCCCATTTTTTATAACCATTTATTGTCTTGTCATTTTAAAATTTTTCATTTCTTTTAAAATCAGTAGTGAAAAAAACTCTATCAATCCGAGGACTAATTTCAAATCCTTCAATTTTCCTAGCCTTTAGATCTTTCACTTGGGTTTCTACATAACTGGACAATGAGATTCATTGAGACTTTACAGGCTTTTTCCTTTTGAATTTTACATAAAAATAAAAGAACAGTTATTATAATCAATGTAATTCATGATTAATTGAAGAAATTGGTACCCTTTTAATAGGACTTGGACTCATGGATGGCAAGGCAAAAATAATGACACAAATATTTTGATGAGATTTAAGAAAACAATTAAGCTTAACTTTATTGAATTTATATTCATCCTAACTTTTAAAAATGTATTCTCCAGTGGGAGGCTATTATCTAACTAAAGGGTAATAAGTATTTTTTTTCCCTTTGGCATGGTCAAAAAATGATATACTCAGTTTCAGGAAAGAATATCATTTATATTCCATGTAAATGATCACTTTACAAAGAATTATAACATTCAATGCTAAAACCTTACTAAGCATGATCTATTTTTTCAAATGAACTAATCATTCCTCCCTCATTTTGTACTCTTTCATTACATTTTTAACTAAAGTATAAACCTTTATATTTACCCATTTAAAAATTCTTTTTTAATTATATTTAGTTCATTCATCTAACCTGGTAAAGTTTTCTTTAAATTCTAATTCTGCAACCTAATATGTTATTTTTCATTTTGAAGTTCCTATCATCCATAAATTTATTAAGATTTCTTTCTCTTACAAAAATACCTTCACAGGTCAAAATCTCTTCATCTCTTGGATGGACTATTACAATGACTTCCTCTGCCCACCCTACCTGTCTAGACACTGCAAATAGCTAAATTGATACTCCTAAAGCACAGGTTGACAATGTGACCACTGTATTGTTGAAAATGTTTCTGTGGCTCCCTATTTGCTCTGGTTGTGATGCAAACTAAATAGGAGGGAATAGATGTAATATATGTTAGGGTGATAGCCAGAAAAGAAAAGTTTAGCAACAATATGAAGGATGAAGAAGGAAGAGTCAAGGATTATGAGGTTGTGAATCTGAGTTGCTAGGAAGATAATTGTATCCTAAATTTAGAGAAATTTAATGCTAGGAAGATTTAGGATTGGGGGGAGATAAGGAATATTTTAGACATGAGTTTGAAATTCTTTTGGAATATGCAATTGAAAGTATACAATAATTTGTGTGATTTTGTTTTTGTAAGGCAATGGGGTTAACACAGGTCACTCAGCTAAGTATTAAGTGTCCGAGGTCACATTTGAATTCAGGTCCTCCTGACTTCAGGACTAGTGCTCTATCCATTACTTCATCTAGTTGCCCCTTAATTTGTGTGATTTTGAAGATTTCATATGTATTTTTTTCCTCAGATTTTACAGGAAAGAATGACATAGGAGGAGATTTCAAGGGAAAAGAAGATTTAACTGATTATTTATTGACCTGCTTGTTAAGAAACCAATTGGAGACTATGTAATTCAATGGAAAAAGACAGTTTCAATAAACATTTTTAAGCAATTATTCTCTTCCAGGCACTGTGTTAGTTGTCTCAAATACAAAAAGAAGCAAAAGACAGTCCTTGACCCTTTTTATTAGCACTTGACTTCAGTACTTAATATGAGTCAAGATGATTCTAATGTCTGAGCCTGGGAGACTTCCTAACCTCAGAGTAAAGAAAATTTGGGAAAAGAGGACAAGGGTGAGATAATAAATATTATGTTTGACATGCTGAACTTGACATTCTTGTGAGTCATTCAGGAGGAGATATCCAACAGTCTACTGGCAGTATAAAACTAGAGTTCAGGGCAGAAAAACATCTGTATATTGATGATGCTTGATATCTTGAGAGCTAGGAGGATCTCCAAGAAAGTATATGTAAATATAGAAGAGAAGAGTGCCCAGGCAGGACCTAGTGCTTGGAAACATTCACAGAGAGAAATGATCCATCAAATGAGTCTAAGGTCCAGAAGAAGGCACTGTTATGGGAACCAAGTAAAGAAATGGTATTCAGAGGAGGGAGTTCTAAAAGCTGAAAACTGTTCAAAGAGAATGAAGATGTAAGAAACATCCTTAGATCAAATAACTAATGGATAATCAATGAATTGCACACTATACTACTCTCACAGCTTCCGGCCTGTTTAATGTATCCACTCTACAATGATTTGTAACTCACCACTTGAGGAATTAGTGTAACTCTTAGTAATTTCTTTTTATTTTGAGCCAAAATTAACCTTCTTATAGTTTTGATTCATTGTTCTTAATCTTCTCTTTATAGAAGAATAGAGAAAATCTAACGAAAATCTTTTGTCATGACAAACGTACAAATTCATAAAATGAGTGTATTGTACTAGATAGTTAAATAAACTGATCCACAGCAAGGACCTGAATTCTAGAAGACCAGAACCACAATTTGAGGAAGATCTGGGCCATCTATACTTATGTTTCTCCTGGATCTTTTATTGGCTTTCTCGAAAATGGGCGTACAAAAACTTATCAAGCTGACATATAGAATTTAATATTTATTTATGACTACAATGTAATCCATGCTAACAGTGAGTATAGTAATGACACATGAATGGGTTTTGAAGGCTGAATGAGGATTGAACATGCCTGTTTTACACCTCTGCTTCAATTGTCTTTTAACCCTGGAGATGCCTCTGTTTCTACTTCTTTAACTTCCTATTAGTGATTCCTGCCCAGAACTTTCATTTGAACAGGTATTCAGGCCAATCACATTCATTTTTCTCTTGTTTTGATCCAGAATTTCTGGTCTTTTACAGGTTCTATTCCCTGCCACTTGCTTTTTAGCTTCCTTTTATGTTCTGATGTTCCTGATAAAATGTAAAGGGTTCTTGTTTCATTTTGCTTGTATTACTAGTGCTTAGTATAGTGCTTGTCTGTCTATCTGTCATCTATCTATCAATCAATCTATTATTTGTCTGTCTTATTAATTTTTTATCATCTATCTTTCTGTCATCTACATTATCTATATACTTGTCTTTATTTCTATTATTTATCTTTCACCCATCTATTTCTCTGTTTCTCTATCCACCTATAGGACCTTATGTTAATTATTTCATTCCACCAAGACTCTGTTTCCTTCTCTTTTAAATTAGGTAAACTAGACATCACTAAAGGCTCTTTCAGAGGATCCATGATCCTCTATAACAGGGAAAGTTTGAGGACCCAAACTTTATATTTACAAGGCATTTGGCCATATTTGGCTAAAACAATTGTAGGCTCTCATATAGGGGATTGTATAGACAAATTATATACTGAGGTCCATTCATTTACAAGTTATTAAACTAGAAAGCATAACTAATCTAGGATTGATTTTCATATGAAGCCCTCATGTATTAGGTTTCAAATGTTCCCCTATTAAGACTGCATGACTTGCTGATATAAAATAATAGATGGTCCTAGCTAGAGGATACATTAGTAGTTCTTTATGTAAGCTAAGGAAGAATCATGAGGTGGTTGGGATATAAGCAAGACCTGTTTATACCTGTTGACAACTTTATGCAGAAACATGGTAAATGAATAGAGAAAAATGAATTAAGATACTTTCCCTCTTAGTGTAAAGTTTCCAGAAAGGCATTTCAGAACTCCTCTCTTTCTTAGTTTGTTTCTATACCAAGCCCAAATTATCAGATCTTCTTTAATTTTTTGTCCCCTTTCCTTCCCATCTCAGATAGAAATAAATACACACACATTCTCATATATATTAATCTATAGATTATATGCCAAAATAGTGATGAAGAAAGCGGATATGAACTGTAATAATAATCTGCAGGTCTTTGTTAGGGTTGAATAATTATGAATTCTTGATGGAAGGTGAATAATCTGTGAGAAAAATCTGTGAGGAAACGAACTTGGAATGATGTGAGAAAAGTCACAAAGATTTTTCACACCTAGGAATTCCAGTACTAAGTGTATACCTCAAAGAAGTAATTGGCTGAAAGATAGGTATGTTCCAGTGTCAAAAAGTAGATGATCATAAATGGGGAAATAGATGATCAGAATATTGTAATAAAAATGTCATCAAATATTGTATCATAAGAAACAAAGAATCTGAGGAAGAACTAATGTAAAGGAAAGGAAATAGAGGCAGGAGAAAAATATGCACAGAGATTACAAAGAAAGTGACACTGTGAAGCAACTCTACTCTGATTCATTGCAATGTCCTATCAGATCTAGAGGACAGTTAATGAAACATACTTCTCTTTTTATGGGGAACAATATGGCATGTACTGTAAATTGAATTGCTTTGTTGGTTGATTTTCCTGAATTATTTTTCTCTACTGAATTTGGTGCGGGGTGGGGATAGTGAACCTAATAAGAACTTGGTATAAACAAGACAGCAATAAAATTTAAAAAAAGAAATTTCATGAGGAATCTATCTCCTTTCCTGTTCATCATTCTTTCATTTGACTATTAATTCATTTCCTTAAATTTCATCTTACCCCATTAGTCTTCTATGGATCCCAGAGAGACCATCTACTCTTTCTTTATTTGGCTCTATATCTAGATTGCAAAATAACTAATTATGACTTAGGCAACAGCTCAGAAATTTTGAAATGTTGGTAAGAAAGTCCTGAGAATACATATCAATGATAATGATAATGATAATAGTAATAACAATGATGATAATAATAATAATAATAATAATAATAATAATAATAATATTCAGTCATTTTTTCAGTTATATCTGATTCTTCATGACCCTCTTTGGAGTTTACTTGACAGATACTGGAGTGATTGGCTCTTTCCTTCTCCAGTTCTTTACAGATAAAGAACTGAGACGAACAGGTCAAGTGATTTTCCCAGGATCATACCACTGGTAATTATCTAAGGCCAGATTTTTGATCTCATGAATTGTTTTCCTGATTCCAAGCCCAATGCTCTATCAACTATACCTCCTAGCAAAAACAATAATAGCATTTCTATAGTTCTTATTATGTGACCAGTACTTTGCAGTATTATTTCATTTGATACTTACAATAGCCTATTTTACATTGGAAAAAGTGATGTTAGGTTACTAGTCCAAGATCAAATAGTAAGTGTTTTGAACTTAGATTTGAATTCAAATCTATCCTTGATTCTGGCCCATTTCTCTATCCTCTAAGATATTAACTCATTAATAGAGACAACCTCCACCTACTCCAGAAAATTTTCTATTATTGAATTCATGGAACTTTAGAAATTTGGGGGGACAATGTAAAAATATAAGGACATTAAATGATTCAGTTTATTCTGAATTTGTAAGATCATCTTTTATTCTTTCTTTCTTTCTCTGAATCTAGGCTTAATTGTCTGTCTTCTGAGGTTCCATTTACCTTCATTACCTTACTATTAACAAGTTGATCCAGTCAGTCAAGTATCAAAGTCAGAGAGTCATTGGTTCCAGATGGGATTGACATTCAGGACATTGTCAGAATTGTCCTACCATTGACATAAAAAAGGATTGAATGGAAGAAAAAAGGGATGTGGCAGTAAATGAATCTCTTTTAGTTATTCAGAGAATCATATATTTAGACCTGGAAAGGGCTTTATAGTCCATCAAGTACAATTACATTTTTTTATAGGTGAGGAAACTGAAACTCAGAAAGGTTAAGTAACTGACCAAAGGTCATATACTTATTATTCAAGTGATTCCAGGATCAATGTCATATTCATTATGCTTTGCTGCCTCTCAAGAATCTTAAAGCCTTAGGTCTTAGACCTAGTAAACAACTATACATATAAATGTATATATATATATACATATATATGTAACTAGCTAGAACTGTTATTTCCATGACCCAGTGAATGACACAATCTTCAGTCTTATGTGGATGGAATACTTCTCCCTCCACCATGTTCAATGTATGCTTAAAATCCTGAGGGAGCTCTTACTCGAGAATTTAGTGGTGGGGAAAAACAGTTGAGAGCTGGATCATACACTGACAGTGCAGGGAATGGAAAGTCTTCTGGATAGATTAGGATTGGAGTTTCATCTATTGTATTAATTGCCACAAAGGAGTTATAGGATTTCATAGGTTCTTGTTTTCATTTTGCAAAGACTAAGTCTAGAACATTTGCATGTGTCCCCATGCTAAAGCTGGGACTTTCAACATCTGATTATTGGAAAAGATTTCATTCCAGGTCAGAAACAGGTATATTGGAGAGATATCTGTAGGTATTTATTGGTTAGCCTCGGGACTGGTGGAAACAAAGTAAAATAAAGATTTTTCTATTAAGTTCAACTGCACATAGTTCAGTTTATATAAACTCATACCCCTGAATTGTACTTTGAATTCAGGCAGTAGGGAAATTCCCTCATGCTATGACTCCACAAGTTCAGTCTTCCTGTCTTAAAATATTGTGGTACCAGCATGTAGGCTGAGCTCACTCTGAAACCTTGACTGCTACAGAGGGATTGTCTTGGCATGTGACTACACCACTGGCTACCTCTATCTAAGCTAATTCATCTTTAATAGATACTATCAAATATCATAGACATTAATTTACTAGGATATGGGTGGCACCATGGATAGAATACAAGGCCTGGAGCCAGTAAGACATCTTCTTGAGTTCAAATCTGGTGTCAAATACTTGCTAGTGTGACCCTGGGCAAGTCACTTAAAATTGTTTGTTTTAGTTTCCTCCTATAAAATAAGCTAGGAAAGGAAATGACAATTTACTTTAGCACCTTTGTCCAGAAAACCTCAAATGGTGTTTTGAGGGGCTGGATGCAACTGAAAAATGACTGAACAATAATAACAAATTGATATTCTATTGTATTGACATTTCAAAAAGGTCATGGAGTAACAGATGTGAAACAAGAAGGGACTTTGTAGGTCATCTAATTCTACTCTATTTTACTGATGAAGAAAATGGATATTACATTTTTCAATATTTCTTTTCCTCCCTTGTTCCAGGGAATCTTTTAATTAGCCATTTTAGAATGGAGAGAAGAGAAATTATTCTTGAATTTATGGAAGAAAGCCTCCATGAGATGCAGTAGATTGGCTAAGACATGAGATTTGCAAGCAAGAAGACCTGATCACAACTTCATGTAAGACAAGGATGGGGGAAGATATCTGGGTGACATGTGAAGAGGAAGAAGAGAGAAGGGGTTCTCCTATAAAAATTTCAGCTTTTTGGACAAAGTATGGGATGAGGTCCTCAACTGAGAGCTGGGCGTCTGCAAGCTTTGAGCAAGGGTGACAAGGGTTGGAGGGGCCTCTGGGGTGAGGGGAAGAGTAAATTGATTACAAAAGTATAAAAGGATTGCCTTGCTTCAGTTTGGACAAAAATGATAATTATGTAATATAAATTTGTAATGTACCCAATCAGCACATTAGCAGCACACAATTGTAAATCAAGAATGCAGCTGGTAAAAATAACAGTGGGATTTGTCAGAGATAGTTGATGTCAGGGACAAGGTGATAAATCATTCCAATAGAAAGGATGGTGTAGAGATGCAGTGATTCATCAAAAAGTGGGCAGAGAAGAAATGAGATTTTAGCTATCCTGTATAGGGTGATGGCCTAGGCAAGAACTGAGAGGTGGAAAAATTTGAAGTATCTACTCAGCCTTTTGTAGTTAAAGAAATTAGCTCATAGTAGTATAAATTGGCTTGGATTCTTTTCCCTGCAAAGTTAAATTGGCTTATGTTCTTTTCTCTGCAAAGTTAAAGCTTAAAAAATATAAGCTATAAATGAAATCATATCAGCTCCTCAAGCTCTTACTCCTCAAAAAATCTCTTATCAGGCCAAGTTAGTTCCTAAACTGTTTAAATTATTGCATATTCAAATAGCCTCTTCCAGTTCCCCAATTTACATACTCTGTTCTCTAGGACTTGCACTCTACAATAAAGCAGTTAAGTCCAAATTTTATCTTTACTTAGAAATAAAACCTATCTTTTTGAAGAATTAACAAGATAGCAAGTCATAAAAATATAAAAAGAACAGGAATATTCAGGGAGAAACAATGCTTGTATTTGGACAGGCAATGATAAAGCAGAGGAAGAAGCAGAGAGTAAATAAATTCACTTCCACAGTGGAATTTTTGAAAGGGCAGAGCAGAGATGATGGAGAATTTCTAGTCAGCTTCCATGTTGTTTCCTGTATTAATAGTTTCTGTTGTGGCTGCTCTCTTACTATCTCCCTTTCAGAGATCTTCTCCAGCAACAAGAACTCCCTTCATCCCAGTTCTTATAATGTTTCAAACCCTTTCTGAACTGTGAAAACTGCATCTACCCTGCAACCAGGCAACTATAACCTGAAACTTGTCCCAAATGCAGGGATTGATCTGATATCAGGCCACATAACTAGGTACAAAAATGAAGTTGCCTGGATTATAGCAGTTATATTGTAATAAATTATTATTGCAGTTTTGATATTATTGTGAGATAGTATAGTGAATAGAGATTTGGGCCTGGAATAAAGAAAATGTGAGTTCAAATTTGACCTCATATATTTACTAGCTGTGAGACTTGGGGAAAATTTCTTAACCTCTCTAAACTTCAGTAATAATAATAATAATAATAATAATAATAATAATAATAATAATAATACATATCTCAAAGTTATTATAAAGATCAAAAGAAAAATTTGAAAATCACTTTACAAACCTTAAAGTGCTATATGAATTCTATTATTTGAATTGGAATTGCATAAATATGCGAATTTTATTTCTTTGCTTGTTTTGGATAGAGGATCATGCACAAGGAAGACCTCAGTTTCAAGATCTGCCTCTCCTAGAAATTGACTTGTGATCTTAGGCAAATTACTTAGTCTCTTAGGACTCCAGTCTGTTAAGACTATGAATTGCAGGAAAGTTGTCTATTTGCAACAGTGAAGAGAATTTGCTCACCATGAACTCCCTACACTGATGAAATTATGGGTCCTTTTCAAATAAAATTGAGTTTAAGATGTATCATGGTCCAGTAGAAAGAATACTAAATCTTTTTCCGTAAGTAGACTCAAATTTGAATACTGGTTTCAGCATTTAGAAGTGAATTTCTATTCCACTTAGAATAGGTTGATTAAAATTGTCTGTATGTCCCTATAGACTTGCTATAGTGTTACTATATACATTTTTGGAAGCATTTATGATATGATATATTATTATGACATTATATACATTTATATACATATTATGACATATATACATTTTGGAAGTATTTTATAAATATTATTATGTACTATTTAAAATATAATACAGGCTTACCCAGTTAGAATATGCATTCATCCTTGAGGAATCTTTGATTGTACTGTTAATCAAACATGGAGCCTGTTGCACCTTCTACAGGATAGAGCTATGGGGTAGAATTATGCATTTTCAAAGATCCTGAGTTCCATCAATTAGCACTACTACTACTAATTGCTACTCACATAGTAACATATACTTTTTTTAGTGTTTTTTTTGCAAGGCAATGGGGTTAAGTGGCTTGCCCAAGACCACACAACTAGGTAATTATTGAAGTGTCTGAGGCCAGATTTGAACTCAGGTACTCCTGACTCCAGGGCCAGTGCTCTATCCACTGTGCCATCTAGTCGCCCCAACATATACAGTTTTAGTCAATGTATCTTTTAGCACCAGGAAGTTCTATTTCAGTAAATTTTTTAAAAATTATTTTTCAATTTTTTAGAACCAACTTTCCAATTTAATTTAATTCAATAAGCTTTGTTACTTTAGGTTTGTCTTTAATTCTAACAAGAGAGGACATCTCTGCTTTGATGAAAACATGAATGTAACAGACATTGTCTATTTAAGTCTCCTTAAGACTCCAATATTTTCACATCTTATGCTGTTTGCCATAGAGCACAGAAATGCCTACCACATTTTTGTAACTTTGCCAAAGACCCTGTTAGCCATTACTTAAAACGGAAAGATAGGATGCTGACAAGTCTTATTAGTTGGTTATTATAGCATATGATGGTCTCTTAAATAGTGTCACATTTTATACATTAAATCCATCTGCACGTATTGAAAGAAGGAATAATTAATAGCCACATAGAGATGTGTCTTTTATTTCAGATGAGTGTCGCATATCTTCCATGAGATACAAGGGAATGATTCCCTAGAGCAGGAAAAATCCTTGTGAATTTCTACAGAAATAGAAACAAGAAAAGAACTTTTTACAAGGCTTTTCCCCTTAACAGTTAGCCAAGAGAGAAACCATGAAATAGGACCTTATTACAGAACACTGAATGTCAGGTCCTTAATAAATACTCTACTTAAGTTCCCAGTCTGTTCTTCTTCTAAGTAGTTATTTTCACATTAAATCAAGATGTATTTTTCTGTGGCATGTAAATCAATTTAAAATAAAACACTCCAAATACAAAGCAGGATCTCCTGACAACTTGCCCTGCCTCCCAAATCTGACTTGGTGCCAAATCAGAGCTATACCATTTGCAAATCTGCAAGTGAACATTGTCTGTTTAGAATCTAATACCCTACTGGCCTAACTTGACAGACCTCATTTCATTAGCTCAAGTTAGTTTACTCTGTGTACCACATGTGCCAGAAATGATTATAGTTCATTGAGAAGCCTGAAAAAAAAGGTGCCAGGAGAAAACCATGCTTAAGTGATCATATTAATGACCAGAGTAACAGAAGCTACCACATCAAATACTAGCCATTTTAGACTGGTAATAGAAAGTAATTAAAACTTTTCTCCCAATTTTTAAAAATAATTTTAAAATCTAAAGATAATTTAAAAACTAAAAAAATATTATCTTAAAGTTATTTTGTTTTCATATATTTTTAACATTGTTTTTTTAGGCAGCAAAGTATGAATGTAAGAAAGGGACTGTGACTGACTGAATTTTATGGTATAGGTAAATAATCTAGCCTGGTTTAAATTATCTCAATTGCTTGATAAGTAAATACTTGACTATCTATTTCTTTAAATCTATAGGGAATGATCCCATGTGTATAAATGTGTTTGGCTAATTCTTATTCAGCAGATTTTCTTACCCTGACTTTCCTGAACCTTAAAAAAAATATTTTGTTAACTATATTTCATTGTAATTAGTTTACTTTATTATAAAATGTATTTTATTTTATGTATTTAAAAACTTTATTTTGAGATTAGGTCCATAGATTCCACTGACTGTGTCAGTGTTCCATAACACAAAGAAAATTAATAACCTCTAGTCTAAGGGATGACTGTAAGGTAATGTGGTAAAATAATAAGATAGGGGACATTATTAACTCCATTTTAAAGATGAGAAATCTAATTCAAAGCTTAATTGACTTGGCTAGGATCACACAGCTAAAAGGGTATCTAAGATTAGATTTGGACTCATGCCTTCCTAACTCCAGGTCCAGTATTCTGTGATATAGTGGATAGATCATTGAACTTAGAATCAGAAAAATCTAGTTTTGAATCATTTCTTAGACATTTAGAAAAGTACCATTACTACCATAGAAGTATATAAAAATCATGAAAAGAATTTGTTAATAATCTCATGATACAGCAGAGAGAACCTGGTGTTGAATCCTGGTTTTGTCACTACATTGTGTCACTGAGCTATTCATTTTAACTCTTTTGGTCTTAATTTCCAAATCTGAAAAATTAGGAGATTTATATTTGATATTCCCTAAGTCCCCTTTCAGCTTGAAATTTATTGTCCTTCTTCATTGGGTCAACAGATACACTGACAAAAGCTCCACTAATTAAATATTTTGTGAAATTTCTTCTGATGCAGCTAATCCAACAAACCACTTACTGGTATCTTTAAATTTATGGAAATAGAATCATGAATGTAGTGTTGAAATGGACTTATTTTTATGGAAATAGTATTCTATTTTTTCCAATTACATGTAAAGATTGTTTTCAACATTTATTTTTATAAAATTTTGAGACGTGAATTTTTCCCCCTCTCTCCATTGCCTTACTCAAGATGGCAAGCAATCTCATAAAGATTATACATGTGCAATCATGTTAAACATATTTCCACATTAGTCATACTGTGAAAGAAGAAACAGAACAAAAGGAAAAAAATGCATAAACAGAAAAAGTGAAAATAGTATGGTTAATTCTACATTCAGACTCCAACTGAACTACATTCAGTTCTTTCTTTGGATATAGAGAGCATCAAAGGGGTCTTTTAGATGCTATGCTATCCATCCCATCTCATTTTACAAATGAGGATACAGAGGACTTAAGAAGTTAATATCCAAGGATAAATAGGTAGTAAATGGCATAAGCCAATATTTGAACTAATATTTTATTTCAAGTTCTCTACTCTATCCACTGTGCCATAACTTTGTGAACAGATCCTTTTAATGATTTCTGCTATGCTAACAATGCTGTGGTACTTAGTAAACACAGTGGATAGAGTGCTGGGCCTGGTATCAGGAAGACTTGAGTTCAAATGTGATCTCAGACACTAATTGGGTGATTCTAGGAAGCTACTTAATTCTGTGTGCCCTTAGTTTCCTCATTTTGAAAATAAGGTGCAGCAACCCATTCCAGATTGAAATGTCCAAAAAGAGTTGGAGAAAATCCCTCAAGGAACTTATTATCCAGTTAGAGGGGGATACAACACACATATTGACAAGAAAATATAATTTGAGACTAAGTAGAATATTTATATTTGATGGAGACCAAGAAACTTATCATAGAAGAGATAACTTGAGATGAGCCCTGAAGAAAAACTAAGAATTTTGAGATACCAATCAGGAAAAGATGTAGGTATGGAGTAGAGATTGTGCAAATTTTTGCAAGTTGGAAAATTGAATTCTGAGTTCTACCTAGAACAAGTAACATTTATATTCTGAAAAACCTATAGGGAAACATATTTCACAATTATGTATTAATGAACTCAAATTTCTTTGGCAACAGTTTTTTCAATTTATTGTTGAATAAGCATTCAATAGATTATATTTAGACACCCTCTTTAAATCTCAGTTCTCAGTGATTTTTCCCCCGTGGTACTCTTTTGCTATATGGAAATGAGATCTGGTGTTCTTAGTTTTTGGGTCTATGTGGATTTGTTTAATAAAAAGGAATGTTATCTTTGTCATGTACCTTATGGGAAAAAAATAAAACCAAAAGGCAAAACCTGAAAACAATAAATTCAGAAAAGATCTATGAATATAGGAAAAATCAGTCATTATCTCTAAAGTAATGATGTCTCCATGTAACCATACCAGAAGCAGAACATTTTCAGAGGTCTCTGATAAGATCCTACTCATTAGCTCAGGCCTCCTGAATTGCAGTTTCAGTAGTAAATTTTAGATCTCAAAATAATATTCGTTTTGCCCTCTGGGTTCATGTTACAGATCATAAATCAAATGTATTCTAATCCTTCAGTGTCAAACAACACTGTGAAACTGAGCCAAATACTTCTATTTTTTTACATAATGTGATGTGACTTTGGATAAACATAGAAAAACATTGATAGGAAAAAATGTTTACTTAAAGGAAATAAAAGAGGTTTGAGCATGTAATATTTTCATGAATTAATTTGTTCACAAAGCTGGAAAGAGCCAAAGAAAAAATAAAAATCCACTTGTGTGTAATAACAAACATATTGCCTAAATAAACACAGCATAGAACAGATACTTAATATAATAAAAATGTTAAACTGTAAACAGTACCACAAGAAAGTGAAATTACTTGTAAAAATGAATGTGGTCATCCAATACTAAAAACCAGCCTGGAAAGCAGACTTTTCAAAAAGACTTCTGACACAACTTTGAAGCAAAAAGGTGTGTTTAATTCTACCTGTCAGAATGGACTGATTCCATATTCTAATTCAGACTTCATATTTGAATTCAAATACAAATTACCTGTGGTCAAATGTTTGAATGGTTATAAAGTGGAAAAATGATTGAATTTGCTCTAAATGACCTGAGAAGAAAGAAATAGGAGCAATGGAATGGATGGAAGTTGCAAGGAGACAATTTTAGGCTGTATTTAAGGAAACATTTCATAACAATTAAACCTATCTCAAAGTTGAATAGTTTCCCCAGGGGAGCAATGGAAAGAATACTGGACTTATGGTCTGAAAGATTTGGATACAATTCTGATTCCCAAAATATGTGACTATGAGCAAATCTTTTAACCTCTCCGGACCTCAGTGTCCTCATCTATAAAACAGGGATAATGATACCTGTAGGATCTAATCACAGAGTTGTTGTATAGTTCAAACCTATAATAAATGTAAAGACATATCAATGTCTACTATTATAGGGCTTTTGAGTATAACAGGTTTTCTAGGTAGTTTATGGCAGATGTTGGAATAAAACTAGATACTTTAGGTCAATCGATAGTTAGCTATAACTAATTGGATATTAAGACTAGAACACGAGTTCAGGTAGAAGTTGCCCTGTCCTGGTTATTAATGATGATGTTTGTTTTGTCCTTCATTCTTGAAGAAGACCTTAACATCAGGGAGGTGATGCAATGACAAGCAAGGGAATAGGATTTGAGTGAGGGGATGCTGTGCTAAATCACCAGATTCATTTTCTCCCCCAGAGCCAGAGATGGATCAGGATGACTGGAAATGACTTTGGATGCAAGGCAGAGTTAAGTGACTTGCTCAAGGTCATACAGCTAGTAAGTATTAAGTATCTGAGGTTGGATTTGAACTCCTGTCCTCCTGAATCCAAGGTCATTTTCCTATCCATTGTCCTTCCCTTCTGGTCATTTAGGAATTTTACATAAGTGGGACTGTTTATGTCCAGAGAAGACTAGGAAATGGCATCAATACGGCCCAAAGTTACTTGGAAGCTACATCAATGGCAGCATGGATTACTAGGCCAATCAAATCTTGGGAATAGTTTCCTTGCTTTATTTTGCTGTTCAGTACTTCAGTCCTGTTGGACTCCTGGACCATCGCACAGTAGACCCTTCCACTGTCTTCTAACTGTCTGCTCGTCTCTCCAAACTCATTCCTTCATTCCACGACATTATCCATCTCATCCAATGTCATCCTTATTCTCTTATTGACTTCAATCTTTCCTAAAATGGGCTTTCATTTATAGGCAGCTCAGTTCTTCAAAAAGCATGTAGAACTATTTGGCTGAAAAGGAAAGTATTAAGAGAAATATTTAGAGGCATGCTGTGGAGTTTGTAATAAAAGGCAATAAGCAATCACTGTCATTTCTTAGGCAGGGGAATGATTCAGTCAGATAGACCATCACACCTCAGCTACTTATTACTAATGTTTATAATTGTTTGGTACAGGGTCTGCTGTATTCATTTCAAAAGTTCTCACTAGTGGTTTTTATTTTGAGAACTAATTACCAGATTTTGGAAGTATGAACAATATATTTTGGATCATTTGGCAAAAAAATGGCAAAGTACTGCAATTCATAATTAGTTAGACACAGACCAAAGGCAGTAGTAAAATTCACTCATATGCAACCCAGAAAATACAACTAATAGATACAGGACTTAGGAAGATCTAATTAAAAGCTACAGTTTGATTTTAGTGCTTCCCATTATTTATTTATTTACTTTTGGTACAAAGATACATTCTGAGGGACAAGCATTATTTAATTGATAGGATACTGGAATCAGTGTAAGAACTTGAGTCCTACCTCAAACTCTTCTTGGACAAGGAAACTAAAACTCTTGGCCTCTCAACTGTAAAAATGGTGTTATATTTGTATCATCTTATTGGTGTTGTTTTGTTGTTTTCAAACATGCCCAATTCTTTTGGGCTTTTCTTGGCAGATATGCTGAATGGTTAGCCCTTTCCTTCTCCAACTCATTTTACAAATGAGGAAATTGAAATCAATAGGGTTTAGTGACTTGCCCAGGATTACATAGCTAAAAAAATTTCTGATTTCAAATTTTAACTCAGGAAGACAAGTCTTTCTGATTTCAGGCCTCATAATTAACCCATTGTTCCACCTGTTTGCCCACAGGGACAATCAGAGGAATAAATATATGAACATCATTTTGAAAGATTTAAAGTGCTAGATAAATCTTAGTTATTATTACTATTAGGACAAGAAGAGGTGACAAAATCTTAGGTTGAATTGGTTAAAGTCTGAGGCACCAAACAATAGAGGTCATAGTCCCACTATTTGTCAATGTGACCACATCTGGATTATAGTTTTCAGTTCTGGGATCTTCATTTCAAGATAAACATTGGCCAAATTTAAAACATCACAAGAAAGATGGAAGCAAAAAGGTCTGTAACCATAATATATTATTGGAGAGACATGAAGACTATTTTTTTTTTGTGTAAGAAGTTTGCAAGAGTTGTTTTTTCCTTCTTCCATAAGAAGGGACTCTTTTTATGGAAAAGGGAGGTCTATTTTGTGTTAACATCAGATGACAGACCCACTTTAAAGTAATAAAATAGAGTTATATAATCTTTTTTAGATTATAAGCTCCTTGAGGTCAGAGACTCTCTTTTATATTTTTTTTGTATCATCAGACTGAAATAATGAGTTTCCCATCACTGGATATTTTCAAGTATTACCTGCCAGGAATACTGTAGGGAGTATGTGAAGCTGGGGAAAAATTAGTAGTTTCTTCCTTTATCAAAGGATGGAGCAAGAGAGAGAGTAGGAGCCAATTCAAAGGGACTTACCACTGGCAAGCTAGCATGCTCCTGGAATTTTTCCTGACACAACTTTAATACTCCACTTCTTTTTTATTTTTAAATTTCATTTATTTAAGACAATGGGGTTAAGTGACTTGCCCAAAGTGTATGAGGCTGGATTTGAACTTGGGTCCTCCTGACTCCAGGATCTGTGCTCTATCCACTGCACCTTCTAGCTGTCCTTACAACATAACTTTAAATGAGTTCTCGACTCCAGATATCACGGAGGATCTTCAGTAAAGGTCTGTCTCTCTTTGGTGCCAAAGGGGAACTATAGCCCAGCAATAGGTAGGAGATCTGGAAAACCAGTGGGAGACTCTTAGCCACAGAGCAGTTCAGGTCCTGGCATGATAGCAGACCAGCAGGGTCCCCAGATAAAATCCAAGTCCTGGAAACACTAGGGCAACAGACAGAAAAGAGTTGCGAACAAATCACTGCATAGGCAAAGTCTGAGTATAGAGGAAGAAATAAACTTCTGCAAAGACAAGTGGTAAGCCAGGGACCAGATCCCCATCCCAGTTATTCCCCAAATAGCAGGGGCAGAGCTCAACTATCAAACGGAGCAACAAAACCAAAAAGAGTGCTAACCATAGAAAGCTACTATTTGGATAGGAATGCTAAAAATGTCATCTCAGGAGTAAGCAACTTACCTACATGTGAAGCCTCAAAAAAAATTATGAATTGGCCACAAATCCAAAAGCTCATGGAAGAGCTCAAAAAGGATTTTAACTAAAGAAGAGAGTAAGAAGAAAAAATAGAAAAAAAAAAAGAAATGAGAGCCATGCTGGAGAATTACAAAAAACTGACTGATCAACTCCTTTAAAAGTAAAAATGACTAACTGGAAAAAAAAGAATATAATTCATCAAAAATAAAATCTAGCAACTGGAAAAGAAATCAATTTGTCAAAAAAGTAAAATTAACTAATTGGAAAAGGAGGCCATTTAAAGTCTCTGTGACAGAAGTGAATAGAAGGCTACTTCCTCTAGTTAGTAGTCGTGATTCTCCCTTCTTGTCCCTCTCCTAGAACCTAGGAAGTTCAACATGGCTTCATGGTTTAAGACATGTAATAATGTAATCCTTTGTAATCCTTCGGGAGAGCAGACTGATGTTTTTGCTATGTTTAGGATTATTGTGAAGGCTTTTTCCCCCCCATTTTGCAATTTAACCTTTGACTTATGGTATGAACAAAGCCTCAATCATCCCAGTAATCTTGCTTCCTACAGATTTCAGACTACATTATATTTAATAGCTCATAAGAGAAATGAGTTAACAATTCTTCTAGGAAAATTAACAATTTGAATCTCTTGTCAACTGACAATTTTTTGAGAGGAATCTTTAAAGGCAGAGAAAGCAATTATAAACAAAGCATTAAGGATTTTTTTTATCTCAATTGACTTACAATGCACATTGCACAGATAACTTTTATCCCCACTATATCCCCACAAGATAATATTTGAAGATTTCTTAAAAGATAAAGCTGACCAAAGTTAAACAAACTAGAGAGTTGGTCTCTTTTTATTTGATGGAGAGATATGATGTATGATTGAAATACAAGAGAAATTTCCCAGTAAAGTCAAAAGATAAATAAATCTATCATTCATAAAATGGATTTTCTATTATGAAATATGATTTTAAAAATATTTTATATATTTAATACATTTAGATAAGAACATATTTTTCATATGGAACCATAAAATACTAGAAGAGAAAAAGAAGTCATGTGGTCCAAATCTCTAATTTATGATTGATGTTTCACTGCTAAATTCTTATGAAGTCAATAAATTTAACATTAAGTTCTAAAGATGGGGAGATCATTATCTCATGAGCTAATAGCCCATTTTAGAGAACCTCTAATCCTTAAAGATTCTTTGTTTATATTGAGGCAAGAGCTACAAAGAAGTATAAAGTATATTATCTAATTTGGAAATAGGACCAAGGTCAGATATCTCTGAGAATTCTATTACATGCCACTCTCCAAGATGACATTCACCTAATAACTACACTGTTGGTCTGGTCATTATTTAACGGTTTCCAAATCCATTTAGCTGTGCTGCAAGCTTTACCTCTTAATCATAAGTATATTATAAGAGACCTTGTCAGGTGTTTTGATGAATTTCATTAAAACTATGCTTATAGGAGTCTTTTGATTTATCTTACAATTTTTTCAAAATAACAAAATTAATGTAATCTAGCACCTGTTCATGAAGAAACCAGGCTGACTCTTAGTTATTTCTCTAAGTCTTTTTTTTCATTTTGTTGCTATTATTAGACCATTTTCATTTTTTACTATAGAACTGGCCTGCTCACCTCATTTTTTGATTGTGCATTTCCCTAATGTTAACCTTTATGCCACTTTATAAACATAGAACAAACTTGAAAAGATACTACATCTTGCTATGTCTTTTTGCCCCACCCTCAACTTTGATTCATGAGATAGTGTGATGTTCCAACATTCACAAACATGCAATATTTCCAGGGGAACAGGTGGATAAGAAGATTGACTTCTGAATAAGCAGAAGTTTGGGATCATTAAAAGTATTCTAAAATTTTCAAATATAATATAATTTATACCTTCTACTCCAGACCCCTATTTGGTGTCTATCTGCAGAGTTTTACACATAAATATATATAAACACATATATACTGTCACATAATGTAACAATACAATAAAACATAATAGTAACATAAGGTATGTTATACTTCATATATCACATTGTTATGTTAGAGTGTATAATGTTATATAATAGAATAGCATATTTTATCATATCATACAATATAACAATAGATTACAAATCAAAATTTGAACCTTAGACATATTTCATCCATTTAGTTTTTTTAGTGTTGATTGTTTCCCTATATCCCATATATCAACAATCATGTATCTCATTAAGGTGACATTTAATATTCTGGGGCTTGATATGAGAAGCATGATGTTCTTTTTGCAATTTTATTTTTCTCCAGTTATATGTAAAAACAATTTTAAAATTTCAGTTTTAGCACTTTCAGTTTTAAATTCTCTCTCTCTCTCTCTCTCTCTCTCTCTCTCTCTCTCTCTCTCTCTCTCTCTCTCTCTCTCTCCCCAACCCCCCCTCCCACCCTCCATATTGAGGAGGTAATTCAGTATAAGTTACACATGTGTGGTCATGTAAAACATTTCCATAATGTTGTGAAAGAAAGTATAGAACAAAAAATTTATGAAAAATAAGAATGTTAAAAAAGTATGTTTCAATCTCTATTCAAAGGGCAGTGGTTCTTTCTCGAGGGATAAATAGTGTATTTCATAATTGTATTGCTGAGAATAGCTAAGTCATCACATCTTATAATATTATTATTATTACTTTGTGCACAATACATTTCACTTTGCAGCAATTAATGTAAGTCTTTCCAGGTTTATTCTGAGAGTATCAGGCTCATCACTTCTTATAGTAGAATATTATTCCATCATAATAACATACCACAATTTGTTCTATCAGTCCCCTTTTGATGGGCATCCCTTAATTTCCAATTCTTCATCATCAGAAAAGAGCTGCCTATAATTTTTAAACATTTAGGTCCTTTTCCATTGTGCTTTTTAGGGAATGCATGATTTTATAGCCCTGTGGTTATAGTTTCAAACTGATTGAATCAGTTCAGAACTCCACCAACAATGAATTAATACTTCACACCCCCCCACATATTCTCCAACATTTGTCAACTTCCCCTTCTGTCCTGTTAGCCAGTCTAGTAGGCATGAGATAATACATCAGATGATTTAATTTGCATTTCTCCAATCTATAGTGATTTAGAGAATGTTTTCATATGGTCATAGATAGCTACAATTACTTCACCTGAAAACACTTCTTAACTTTTAGTAATTTATCAATTATATATGACTTAGTTCCCTATAATTATGAGAAATGAAAACTTTATCAGAAAAAAACTTGCTTTAATTTTTTTTACACTTAGTATTGTTAACTCCATTTCCTTCCATTCTATTTCTCCCCCTGTTTAATCTATTCACTCTCCTTTCACCTTGTCCTTCCTCAAAAGTGATTTGTTCTGACAACCCCCTACTCCAATCTGCCCTCCATCAACCCAGCCTTCTTCCCTTATTGGACATGTTTATACTTCCCTCTATGAACCAATTCACTCATTCCCCCCCCCAACTCCTTTCTCTAACTGACAAAGATTTTACTTGCCTCTTTTATGTGAGATAATTTGCTCCATTCTATGTTTCCCTTTTCCTTATTCCAGTACATTCTTCTCTCCATCCCTTAATTTTAATTCTTTAAGATATCATTCCTTCACATTCAGCTCACTCCTGTGTCCTCTCTCCATATATTCTTCTTTCAACTACATTCAAAAGAAGAAAGTTTTTATGAGTTAATAGTGTCTTCCCATATAAGTATATAAACAGTTTAATCTTATAGAGTTTCTTATGATTTCCCTTTCCTGTTTACCTTTTTATGCTTCTCTTGAGTCATATTTGAAGCCCAAATTTTTTGTACAGCTCTACTCTTTTTATCATAAAGTTTGAAAGTTAACTATTTCATTGAATGTCCAGCTTTTTCTCTGAAAGAATATGCTCAATTTTGCTGGGTTGGTTATAATCTAAGTTGTTTTGCCCTCTATAATATCAAACTCCCTGTCTTCTAATCCTTTAATGTAGAAGCTGCTAAATTTTATATTAGCCTGACTATGACTCCAGAAACTAGTGTCTTTGTATCTGAAAACTTTCTGTCAACTTGAAATATTTTCGCCTTGACCATGAGGTTCTGGAATTTGTCTATAATATTCCCGAGAGTTTTCCTTTAGTGATTTTTTTCAGGAAATGGATTGGTAGATTCTTTTAATTTCTTTTTTACATTCCAGAATATTATTACATTTTCCCTTCATAATTTCTTGAAAGATGATATCTAGGTTTTTTTTTGATCATGGCTTTCAAGTAGTCCAGCAATTTTATTTAGTTATTTTCAGTGACTGAGAATTTTTTCTTCTGTTTTTAAAATTTTGTTATATTTTCCCATATACATGTAAAAGTAGTTTTCAGCATTCAACCATCTGCAAGGTAATGAATTCCACATTTTTCTACCATCCTTCCTTTCCTCCCCCCATCCCATGGAAGTGAACAATCTGGTAAAGTTGCCAAATATATTTAACATGTCTTTATTAGTCCTTTGTGATAGAGGAATTAGAACTAAGGGGGGGAATGAGTAAAAAAATTAAAAAGTTTTAAAAAGTAAGCAAAATATGCTTTGTTCTGCATTCATACTGTATATATTTTTTCCTTTGGAGTAGTATGAATTTCCATAGCAGGACTCTCAGGATGGTCTTTGATCACTGAACTGCTGAGATGAGCTTCATCCATCATAGTAGATCATCTCACAATGTAGTGGTTAGCATGATCAAACTTCCCTTGGTTCTGCTCCCTTCACTCAGCATCAGTTCATGCAAATCTTTTCATGCTTCTCTAAAGTCCAGCTGCTCATGATTTCTTATAGAATACTAGTATATTATAACATTCATATACCATAACTTGATCAGTCATTTTCCCATTGACAGGCATCCCCTCAATTTCCAGTTCTTCGACACTGCAAAAAGAACTGCCTTAAAGATTTTTAATATGTTGGACATTTTTTACTTTTTATGATCTTTTGGGGATATATATACCTAGTATTGGTATTTCTGTTTATGTACAATTTCATTGCCCTCTGGGCAGATTTCCAAATTGTTCCAAATTGCTCTACAAAATGATTGAATCAGTTTACAATTCTGGTGACAGAGTATTAGTATCCTAATTTTCTCATATCCTCTCCAACACTGATCATTTTCAATTTTTTGTCATCTTAGTCAATCTGATAGGTGTGAGGTGTTTTAATTTACAATTTCTCTAATCATTAATAATTTGGAGCATTTTTTTCATTTGATGGTAAATAGCTTTAATTTCATTATTTGAAAACTGCCTGTTCATATTCTTTGTCAATTTATCAATTGAAGAATGATTTATAATCTTATAATTTTGATTCAGTTCTCTATATATTTTAGAAATGAGTCCTTTATCAGATACACTAGCTATGAAAATTGTTTCTAATCTTGAATGCATTGGTATTATTTGTGCAAAACCTTTTTAATTTAATATAGTTTAAATCATCCATTTTGCAATTGATAATATTTCAATCTCTTCTTTGCCCATAAAACTCCCCCCCCCTCCAAAAGACCCAGCAGATAAGGTATTTATTTTTCCCTTATTTGCTCTATGGTACCACCCTTTATGTCTAAATCCTATACACATTTTGATTGTGAGATGTTTGTCTATGTTTAGTTTTTGGCATACTATTTTTCAGTTTCTGTCAATTAGTGCTTATTCTAGAAACTAGTGTCTTTGTTTCTATAAAATAGTAGATTATTATAATCAGCTGTACGTAATATTATAGACTGATCCATTTCTCTATTTTGCTGCCAGTATCAGACAGTTTTGATGACTGTGACATTATAATATAGTTCTAGATTTGATGCAGCTAGGTCACCTTCTTTTGCTTGTTTTTTTCATCAATTTCCTTGATATTTTTGATCATTTGATGCTCCATATGAAATTTTGTTACTATTTTTCCCCTGTTTTGCTAAAGATTTTGGTAGTTTGATTGTTATGATACTGAATAAGTAATTTAATTTGGGTAGAGTTATCATTTTCATTGTATTAACTCAGCCATAACATGGCATTTTCTAATTGTAGGGAATTTTAATTGTGTGAAAAGTATTTTGTAATTTTGTTCATATAGGTTATGGATTTGTCTTAGGAAATAGATTCCTAAGTATTTTGTGTTGTCTCTTTAAATGGAACTTATTTTTCTATCTCTTGCTCTGCGGTTTCATGGATCATATTTAGAAATGTTGATGACATTGGGGGATTTTTATATCTTGCTTTTTTGCTAAAGTTGTTAATTGTTTCAAGTAATTTTTAGTTAAATTTCTCAAATTCTCTAAGTATACCATCATATCGTCTGCAAAAAAAGTGAAAATTTTGTTTCCTCATTGCTTATTCTAATTCTTACAATTTCTTTTTCTTTTCTTATTGCTAAAGTTAACATTTGTAATACAACATTGAACAGCAATAGTGATAATTGGTATTCTTGTTTCACTCCTGAGATTTTTTTGAAATATTGCTATTTTATCCCCATTACACATAATGCTGAATGATGATATATATGTGTCTGTGTGTGTGTGTGTGTGTGTGTGTGTGTGTGTGTGTGTGTGTGTATTACTTATCATTTTAAGGAAAATTTTGCCAAAAGATTTTCAGCATCTATTATCATATAATTTATATTAATTTTATTATTGATATAGTCAATTATGTTCTTTTCTAATATTGAACTATCCCTACCTACTGGCATAAATCCTATCTGGTCAAGGTGTATTATCATATTAATAACTTGTTGAAAATTCTTTGCATCAGTATTTATTAGGGAGATTGACTTACAATTTTTTGTATGTTTTGGCTCTTTCTGGTTTAACTATCATAAAAAGAATTTGGCAGAACTTCTATTTTAAAAAATAATTTATATAGAATTGGCCTTAATTGTTCCTTAAATGTTTGGTAGTATTCTTTTGGAAATTCATCATGGGGATTTTTCTTAGGGAGTTTGTTAATTATTTCTCCTTTTTTTTCTGAAATTGGGTTATTCAAGTATTTTATTTCCTCTTTTATTAATTTAGGTAGCTTACATTTTTGAACATATTCACCTATTTAACTTAGATTGTCAATTTTGGGGGCATAGAATTGTGTGAAATAGCTTTGAATCATTAATTTTCTCCTAATTGGTGGTTAGTTCACCTTTTAAATTTTTGATACTGGTTATTTGGTTATCTTCTTCTTTTTTTTTTTCTTTTTGCAAGGCAAATGGGGTTAAGTGGCGTTCCCAAGGCCACACAGCTAGGTAATTATTGTGTCTGAGATCGGATTTGAACTCAGGTACTCCTGACTCCAGGGCCAATGCTCTATGCACTATGCCACCTAGCTGCCCTGTATCTTCTTTTTTAAAAAATCAGATTAACCAAAGGTTTATCAATTTTATTGTTTTTTTTTCATAAAATCAACTCAGTTTTATTTGTTAGGTCAAAAGTTTTCCTACTCTCAACTGAATTAATTTTTCCTTTGATTTTCAGAATTTCTTATTTGGTATTTAATTGAGGATTTAAAATTTATTCTTCTTTAGCTTTTTTTTTAATTACTCCAATTCACTGGTCTCCTCTTTATTTTATTCATATAAGCATTTAGAAATATAAAATTTCTCTTAAAACTACTTTGGCTGCATCCCACAAGTTTTGGCATGATGTCTCATTGATGTCATTGTCTTGGATGAAATTTTAGTTTATTTCTATGATTTATTGTTTGATTCAGTCATTCTTTAAAATTAGGTTATGTAATTTCCAATTAATTTTTAATTTATCTCTCCATGGTCATTTCTTATATCTAATTTTTATTGCAGCATGATCTGAAGAGGATGCATATAATATTTCTGCCTTTCCACATTTGATGATTAGGTTTTTATGCCATAGTACATGATCAATTTTCGTGTAGGTGCAAAGTGCTACTTAGGAAAAAGTACATTCATTTCTATCCCCATTCAATTTTCTACTATCTAAGTTTTCTAAAGTTATATTCATCTTAACTTCCTTCTTGTTTATCTTATGCTTAAATTTATGTAATTCTGAGAGAGGGAGGATGAGGTTCCCCAATATTATAGCTCTACACTTGATGTAAGTATGTTTAATATTGATATCACTTTATTGTTTCCAGTAGCTTTTAGGAAGATGTAGTTTCCTTCATTATCCCTTTAAATGAAATATATTTTTACTTTTACTTTTGTCTGAGATCAGGATTTCTACTCCTGCTTTCTTTACTTCAGTTAAAACATAATATAATCTGCTCCCCATCTTTTACCTATACCCTATGTATATCTCTCTGTTTCAAATGTGTTTCTTGTAAACAACTTATTGTAAGATTCTTTTTTTAAAACCACTCTACAATGGGCTTCCATTTTATAGGAAAGTTCAAAACATTGACATTTATAGCTATGATTAATAATTCTGCACTTCTCTCCATGCTCTCTTCCCCCCTGCATTTGTTCATTTCTTTTTTCTTTTCCTTTATCCTTTTGCACCAATGTTTTACTTCTGACTGCTGTTTCTTGATCAGCACTTTTGTCCCCCCCTTCTCCTTTCCCCCTTTTACTTTAACTTTTAATTCTATCTGTAATGTTCCTCTTACTTTTGCCCTACCTTTTATCAGTTCCTTCTTCCCCTTTCATTCCCCATCAAGGTCTACTTCTCTGTAGGGTCTGATAAATTTTAAACTAAATTTGGAATGTAGGTTATTCACTCTTTAGGCAACTCTATTGGGAATAAGATTTACTCAATGCTCACACCCTTCCTCCATTCTAGGTACTATAAAGGTCTTTGTGCCTCTTCATGTACTGTTATTTATTCTTTCATGCCTCACCTTCTCCTACATAATCATTCTTTTCATGTCTTAATTTTATGAAATCTGACTTGTACCCAATAACTTCTCTCAAGGTATGTTGCTTTTATCTGTCCTGATAAAAGAACAATTCTTAAGGGATGATTGTTTGATTGATTGAATTATAATCCTCATTACTTCATAGTCACTTCATACTGACAGGTTCTGTCCAAGTATGTTCCCCTCAACTATCCTTTTAGAAATATAATTTGCAAGAGCCATATACAACATCAAATTACAATAATTTATACTCCACTCTCTTTCCAAGGGACCTCTAAAGCTATGCAGTCCTTATTAGTTAAAGTATATAACGTAAAATCACTTTATGATCCATTTATGGATCTCTAAGTACATTCCCTCCAATTGTAACTAAAGTATCCTTAAAGCAAAATTATTTCATGATCCAATTATACCTATACTCTCTAAGTAGCTTCTTCCAATTGTCCTTATACTATCATGTAAAGCAAAATCACTTCATTTTCCATGTATAACTATACTTTCTAAGTATACTCCCTCAAACTGTATTCAATCCTCTTGAGCTAAAGTATCTTCACTTTTATGATCAATCTATGCCCACATCCTCCCTCTAAGTATGCTTCTTTTAACTATCCTAAGAGAAATACAATTCTCAAAATATACAAGTATTGTTTCACTGAGTTGGGATATATCGAATTTAATGTTATTGACTAAGCTTTTTTCTCCTTTCTGTTTATCTTCTCATACATCTCTTGAGTCTTATCTTTGAAGATTAAATATTCTATTAAGTTCTGATATTTTTTCAGATGATTTTGATATTCATCTATTTTACTGAAAATTCATCTTTCCTCCCAAAAAAGAATATGCTGAATTCTGCAGGGTAGCTGATTCTTGGTTGTAATCCAAGGTCTTTTGTTTTCTGGAATATGATATTCCAGGCCTTCTAATCCTTTATTGTTGAAACTGATAAGTCCTGGGGTTCTTTGATATTTAAGTAGCTTCCTTTTTGTCTGCTTGCAGAATTTCCTCCTTTAGCTGAGAATTCTGAAATCTGGCTACAATATTCCATGGAGTTTTTATCTGGGATCTTTTTCTAAACATGATTGGTGGATTCTTTCAAGGAATATTTTCCCTTTTTTGTTCTAGGTAATTATGGTAGTTTTCCATGGTAATTTCTTTTTTTTTTTTTTTTTAGGTTTCTGCAAAACAAATGGGGTTAAGTGGCTTGCTCAAGGCCACACAGCTAGGTAATTATTAAGTGTCTGAGACCAGATTTGAACCCAGGGCTGGTACTTTATTATCCACTGTGCCACCTAGCTGCCCCCCATGATAATTTCTTGAAGGATATTTTTCAGGCTCTTTTTTTTGCTCTTTTTTTGTTTGAGATGGACCAATAATGCCCAAATTATCTCTCCTGGCTTAATGTTTCATATTGGTCATTTTTCCCAAGTAGCACTTTACTCTTTTTTTAAGTAAAGATATTATTTGAGTTTTACAATTTTCCCCCCAATCTTACTTCCCTCCCCACCACAGAAAGCAATCTGTCAAGCTTTACTTTATTTCTATGTTGTACATTGGGTCCTTTACTCTTCTTTTTTTCCAGTCTTTTGGTTTTGTATGATGGAATTTTGGTATCTCATAGAAGCATTAGTTTCCATTAGTCCAATTCTAATTTAAGGTTTTATGTTCTTCAGTTAGCTTTTGTGTTTCCTTTTCTGGCTGGTTAATTTAATTTTTTTTTTCCTTTTGCTTTTTTTTGTTTGTTTTGGCAAAGCTATGGAGTTAAGTGACCCTATGGTCACTTGCCCTAATCACAGAACTAGTAAGTATCAAATATCCAAGATCATATTTGAACTCAGCTTTTCCTGACTCCAGTGCTGGTGCTCTATCCACTGTGCCATTCAGTTGCCCAGTTAATTTTGCTTTTAAATGAGTTGTTTTTCCTTTTCTGGTTGGTTAATTTTACTTTTTTTTTGATGTTATTTTTTCCAGTTGTCCATTTTCCTTTTAAAGGAGTTGGTTTCTTCAGTTTTTCATAATTCTAGTGCATCACTCTCATTTCAATTCTCCATTTTTCTTCTTTTTTTCTCCTTTGGATTTTAAAATCCCTTTTGAGCTCTTCCAAGAGAACTTTTTGGATTTTCAGTCAATACATAAATTCTTTGAGGCTTCACATGTAGGCATTTTCTCACTGCTTTCTTCTTCTGAGATGGCATTTTTATCATAATTATCAGGATTGTCGCTATCTATGTTTAGAACTCTTTTTTTGTTCATTTTAATAGTTGAGCTCTGCTCTTGGGGTACAGGGAGTATATTCCCATGCTTCTTGTGCTGGGCCTAGGATCTGGTTCCTAACTTAGCACTTGCCTATGTGGTGATTTGTTCCCTCCTTTCAGGTAACCCTGACTTTCCTCTTGCAAATGTGTTGCCTATGCAGAGATTTGTTCCTGTCTTTAGGGTAGCTCTGGCTTTCTGTTTGCCTTTGTTGTGGCTTATATAGAGGTTGTTTTTCTCTCCTTTAGAGTAGTCCTTATTTTCCACTTGCCAAGTCATTGCCTTTGCAGTTTGTTCCTTGCTTTAGAGTAGCCCAACCCAGTCCCTTCAGTTGCATCAGTGTTCCCAGGGCTCAAACCTTGTCTTCCAGAACCCCAGTTAGGACCCTCACTGCTATCTTATGGCAATGCTGGCTTTCTGAGCCAAGACCCGAGTGACTAACTCCTGTCTTTTTCCAGCTCTGCCTCCTTGGCTGGGCTATCTTCTTTTTTTAACTCAGAAGAGACATAACTTTGCTGATATCTTGAGTTGAGAACTTGGTTCTCTTTTTTTGTGAGATCTGTTGCTGTATGATCTGTTTAGAGGCTTCATTTAAAATTGTTTCAGGAAGAGTTTCAGGAGCTTCATAGCTTCGTGCTGCCATCTTGGCTCCCTAGTCTAATAATTTTTAAAGTGATCTGTTTTGGATTTATTTTCATGGATTTTTGCAATAAGACATTCTACATTATCTTCTTTTTTAATTCTCTTGGTTTTATTGTTTCTTGATTTAACACAAAGTCATTAGCTTCAGTTTGCTCAAATAAAATTTTTCAAGAATTGTTTTATTTCATGAGTTTTTTGTTCTCCTTTTCCATTTGTGCAATTCTACTTTTTTAAGGAGATTTTCCTTCAGTACATTTTTGTGCCTCTTTTCCACCTGCCAACTCCATTTTTAAAGACATTCTTCTCCTCATAGATTTTTTATGTCTTCTTTATGATTTGATTTGCTCTGTTTTTTTTTAAGTTGTTATTTTCTTTGGTGTTTTGTTTTTGGTGTTTCCTTTTTTCATGATTTTCATGCATCACTCTCATGGATCTTCTCAATTTTTCCTCTACCTCATTTATTTGATTTAAAAAAAATACCTTTTTCAGCTCTTCCATGGCCTAAGATCAATTCATATTTTTCTTGAAGGATTTGGATATAGGAGATGACTTTTCTGATGGTGAGTTTTTATCTTCCTTATCACTTTATTTGATCAGATTTTTTTTTCTGTTCTTTGCTCATTTTACAAGGCTATTACTTGATTTTTGTTTTAACTCTGACAAAGTAATGCTCTGCTTCCCAGGTGGAAGGTTCACTGCCCCAAATTTTAGGAGCTTTGTGCAGCTGTTTCCAGATTCTTCTAAGGATCTGGAAGTTTTCAGTGTAAGATCTAAGGGGAGGTGTTTACTACTCTCCTGGTCTGTGTTCTGATCTGTGATCGCAAGCACTCTTTTCTGCCTATAATTGTGAAGAGGGCCCCAGATCCACTGTGGTCACACACTCTGGGGCCCTAGTATTCCTTCTTGTCCTGGAACTGCCACCTGGGCCTGCTTCAGTGAGACCCTGTAATCTTCTTCTGACCAGTTTTTTGACCTCCTTCCCCTCTGTTGGACTGAGAATTGGAAGCAGCCACTGTAGTTGCTTATTCTTTCACTGCTAAAGCCTGATCCTGCTTTTCTGGGTCTGGCTGTGTTGACATGAGTTGCTCTCTTGCCCTCGTGCAACAGATCTTTCCTGGTTATCTTTTAAGTTGACTTTGGAGTCTGGGCTGAGAGGTACGGAAACTACCCCTTTGACGCTGATTCAGTACCCCATAGACCTGTCTGCTCCTGGGGTTGCTGGGTCTGAGCTGGCAGGGACCATCCTGGACTGTGTTCCCTTCTTACCCTGGTAAAATAGACTTTCCTACTGATCTTCTAAGTTGTCTTAGCCTGGAAAATTGTTTTATTCCATTCTTTTGTGGATTCTGCTGCTCTATAATTTATTTAGTCACAATTTAAAAATATTTGGCTTATGGGGAGAGCTCAGGAGAGTCCCTGCTTTTACTCTACCAACTTGTCACTCTGCAGGATTAGGTTTTTGCAAGGCAATGGGGTTAAGTAACTTGCCCAAGGCCACACAGCTAGTTAATTATTAAGTGTCTGAGGCTGGATTTGAATTCAGGTACTCCTGACTCCAGGGCCAGTCCTCTATCCACTGTGCCACCTAGCCACCCCTGCAGGATTATATTCTTAACAAAGGAATATCTGGAGAATTTGACCATTGATAGGGAATCAGAATACATACACATAGACATATAAACACCAAAATATAATCAGGTCTTCAATGCTTCTACATTCAGAGCTTCTTTTTCTATTCCCACACATGTTCTTAATAATACAATATACATCTTAATACAAAATCAAACTTCATTATCAAGCCTTTCAACACTATACATATTCAGCATATTCCTGCTGGTCACCAACCCTTCTAATTTTCTAAGAGCTGCATGCTTTTAATCATACCATTATAGACTCAGCCAACATGTGTTGTCATTAAATTTATTTTCTTTTTAAAGTCATGGAGAAAAAACACATTCCTATAGTTATAACTCCTTCTAGTTCCCTCCCACTCCCCAAATCAGAAAACAGCAGGCTTCTGCCAAAGACTTTCTGAAACATATTCTGCTTAGAACCATAGAATTCTTAAGTATGAGCTCAAAACTAAAACACCATTCAAGATTCTCCATTCTGATATTCTCTGACATTTGCAATAGCTGAAAATCCAGGATAATGATAAAATAGTGGTTATTTTTTTTTTGCTTTATTTTGCAGCCTCAATTTACTTTTTTCAGACCAGTCTGCTTGCCTCAGTGAGAGGGACAGCTGAGATTTGCATTACACTAAATTGAACCCCAGGGATAACTAGCTTTACTTGCCACTCTCCTTCTTTCCCCCCACCAAAGTCTGCCCAGTTCACAAAATAGCTTGGTTATACATGCATCTTGAAACTAGGAATGAATGATTGAATGGACGCAGAACAAACTTAGGATACAAGTAGAAAAAAAGGAGTAATAAAATCTCTATATACAAACTCAAACTTGTGATAATGTGTAGCTGTGTACCTACTAAAAGCATATCCCCTTTAATTAAAATAAAGTTGTAAGTGCTGTGCTGGCACTGGAGTCTAAGAATAACTGTTTCAAGTGCTGAATGGAGAAAATTGGTATAATATAGGATAGATGGTTGTGTGTGTTTTTACTTAATTCATCTGTATCTAATAAAATTCAGAAATTGGGACAAAAACGTGAGGTAGAATACGACTCTACATAAGATTTGAACTATTCCCTCGCCCTTTCCCTTTCCTTTGCATGATACCAAAGGAAAACTAAGGATCATGGTAGGGTGATTGTAGGTTGATGAGGGAGAAGACTTTAGACTCATATAACATTTATGTTATTTCTTTGGTAAAGCCCTACCCTATTATGGGTTTTCAGGTAATACAATTTTCATAAAGGGTTAATCATATATTATAAGGAAATTCCAATTCCAACTGTTACTTGTCTGGGACAATAGGCTCAAATTCTGCCTTAGATAGTCAATTCAAAGTAAGATTAAATGTCTGAGGTGTCTACTTAGCAAAACAGCTTTTTTATGTTCTCAGAACTTGTCCCCCTTCAGACAGTGACTTTCTTTTGGGAAGAAATATGGCTAAAACTCTAGGGAACTACTGGTAAATTTTTAACAACTGGTTCTCAAAAAGTATGAAATTTTAAAAAGGTTAATTTACTTCAATAAAATTTGATTTGTGGCATTTGCCAATTTCCAAAGTGGAAATGTTAAAAATTTATCAATCAGTTCTCACTAGTTGATTTGAGTTGGCTCCAGCTAAGCCTTGGAATAGACACATCTACCTTGTTTTACACACGGAGAGAGAACCAGAGTATCCTTAGTCTGATATTGGGTATGTGAATTTTCTGCCTCACTAAGCCTCTGTATTCTAAGCCAAAAGGGATAGTTGGTAGAACCTGTTCTTCCTCTTATGAAGAAGAGGTAGCACCTTAGCTGAGGACTTCAACTGAAGCTACATCTAAAAAAACAGATGGTCCAAGATTAATGGAACACTACCTCTTATACAATATATACCTCATGAGTATATGAGATCAGTAGGCTGCAAGCCTAACTGAAGCAGGAAAACTTTATGACCAGAATACATTCATGGCAATGCAATAACAGAGGTATATTTACTTCTATGTAGGTTTACCTAGGTCATATGATTCACTTTTTGTATACCTTTCTCTTTATACATCCTAGTCACTCAAATTCCCTCTGTGTGACTCTTTTATTTGTATAACCTAACCATACTACGTGGCTCTTCATGAGTTTCTCTGACACGTCCATTCATTGTATTAAAGGTATATGTATTTGTGAGAGAGGGTACCCCAGTTTTATGGGGAAAATATTCAATTATCATTATTTCTTGCTATTTTATTTCAATTAAATGTCTTTTCATTTAGCTAGTTATGTATGCTGACAAGAAACATATAAAGATCTTGTACTAAAAATTAAGATATCTCTGGGGGCTAATGAACTTTAGTTTTTTATAATGGATATGGATCAATACAATAGTTTGAAAATGGAATAGCTTTTGGGGAGACTTATGGAAAGAAGAGTTTTCCCTAGTTGCTACAGTAATAACTTGGATTACTTGGTGATTGTTAGAGAAAAAATTATTTTCTGTTTCCCCTCTATAATAAACTAATTTTCATTAATACTATTTCCTTCCCTAGCAAACTAGAATATTATATGTAATTTAGTGGCTATTGCTAATAGGTCTTGGGATGCTCTGTTAGAAATTAGATCTCCAGATAATCCAGCAGGGTTCCTGGGATGACAGTTGTGCCTACAGAATGGCAAACAAGTGAAGAATGTGGGTAAAAATCACACAATGGTATTCACTCCTGACTGCTTAGGATATAACAAGTCAAGCCAGAAATATTGGAGGAAAAAATTCCCACTAAAACTAATCATGTATACTGTCAGTCAATTAACTGACAGAGGTTCACAGCTGCTAAGACTGACTCTCAAGATATTGTTGGTTCCTGTTTTAAAAATACATCTAGAGATCCAGCACCAATGATTATCTTTCTGTTTTATAAAAGGAGCAGCTATCTGCTTGTTAACACCTTCCAGGAGTTACTTGGGCCACCCAGAAGAAAGACTGCAAATCACCCTGGAACTCCAAATCACTTTTGGCTTCCCGACACTCTATGGAGATAAGGCAGACAGACTTGTTACATCAATTATTTCTCTAATAACTAGCAGCATATGAGCATTAACAACATAAAGATATTTTTCAGTCACTGAAATAACGATAAATACTATAATAGATATAATTATTTTTCAATATTATAAAAAGTGGGAAAATAATTATGTAACTATTGTGTGTATCTGGAGGTTTTCTAAATTATGAACAATTCTAGATGCAATGACACAAAGGCACCTCTATTCCAAATCTAATTGTTATTATGAGAGAACTTTAGAGTGGGAAAGGATCTGATGAATAAACCAGTTTGGGGATTGTATATTCTTAATCTTTGATTCTGTCTATTGTATCTCTGTAAGGATAGAGAATTCCCCTTTACTGTAAATTATCCTATAACTTTTAGTATCAATCTGAACCCAGAGAGATTAAGTAACTTGCCCAAGGTCACCCAGCTTGTATATATGTAACCTTCCTTACCCTGGTCCTCACATTTCATGTATCCCCCAGGGTTCTCTAATACCTTTAGAGAGAATGGGAGGATATTGAGATTCTCTGCTAATGGCTTCAATTCCACCTGTGATGTTTCCCCAGATTATAGTAGTTCCTTTTAACTACTAATAGATTAACTTTTTAATTTTTTTATTTAAGGCGATGGGGTTAAGTGACTTGCCCAAGGTCACACAGCTATGTAATCATTAAGTATCTGAGGTCACATTTGAACTCAGGTCCTTCTGACTCCAGGACCAGTGCTCTATCCACTGTGCCACCTAACTGCCCCTGGATTAACATTTTTTACAAAGATATTTACTGCAGAAGATATAATCACAAATATGCAAACTTACTCTTTAACACAGGTGACATAATCTCCTTCCTATTCCATCTTAGCCTCTGAGGAGGGAAGGAGGATTATTAGCTTCATAGTTTAGCTGAATTCCTTTAGATTACCTTCCTAGTTCTAAATCCAAACCCCACACCCCTTGGGCTTGACTTCCAGGTACCCTGGCTTCTTTGGAATTCTCAGCTGAGTTGGTGACACCATCCCACTTGCAATGTTGTCTCTTGTATGCCATGGCTCCCATGTCTGGGATATATGAGAATCATTATTGGTACATGAAACCGACAACAAACAGCAAAAGCATAAAGACCCCCCTCTTTCTTGGAGTTGGGGTAAAAAAAGAAGCATAGTAATGAAGTCCTTTCTCACTGGTTCATAGACTGATCTTAATCCTCTCAGTGCAGAAAGGAGTGTTTAGGAAAGATTGTGATCCATAAAGAGCAAGAGGGTTTCAGTTGCTCCAGTTATAAAGATGCAGTCTTTCTGGTTTATTAAGGTTACATATCTAATCAAAAGGAGGCTCTCCCCCACCAGGTGGTAGGGAATGCGGAACACTTCCATGTTAGGTAGTCATGACCAGTCTAGTCCCTTTGGAATATCTATTTTTTAGATGATCTGGACATGTTCTGTTGCACATATAAAAAAGCAGGACTTGATCCCTGGTCTTCTGTATTTTGAGTCTCTCTATCTACTTTAGCTCTTTGGGTCTACAGATGAGCAAACTGAAACCCATAATGGTTGAGGGGGTCTGCTCCAGATCACACAGTTAATTGCGTATCTTTTTGTTTCTTTTTTCTTGAAATTACTGGTGATTTTCCATGTAATTTTTCCCTGTATGTACTATAATCTATGTTCAGTATTACCTAATCTTCCTCTGAAGGGTTCACATATCTGGAAAATAGAACATGGCAAATATCCATTAAGCTTTGTCTCAGCTCAGTGATTATTTGTAAATTTTCTGTTCAATATGCTCTCAACATTTTCTGCAGATTTATCACACTAGGTCTGGCATAATTCAAGGCTTTGAGATCATTTGTTAGTCATTTAAAATAAATACCATCTTAGATGTAACTATTTGCCTTTCTCATGGTCCTTTCTTGTAATGTGCTCACTTAAGGCAGCAATCATCTTAAAAGATACTTAGCTTTGGTGAAATGCTATGGAAGGACTCTCCTTCACTCTGTAAAATCAACTGAATAAAGTGTAACATATATAATGTGAACATTGTTATAATTGGATAAGTGCTACACTAATTTAGACCCTTTGGTGTGAATATTCTAAAATTCTATAATCATGTTAGTTTTTTTTTCCTTTCTAAGTAGGAAAAAAGTTTAAAATATTATTGCTCTGTCCTGATTCTTCTTACTGTCTTCTTGTCACTAAACAGACACTACAAAAAGCACATTATAATCCCCCTTGTTAATATTAAAGAATTAGAGTCTATTAGGTATATATCTATGGAGGGAGTGATTTTCTTTTCAAGGCTTTTGCTATGACAGGCACCTAAATTTAAATTAACCCTTTCTAAATGATGGTAGTGGTCTTGTCAACTTGACCAGTCTCAGAAGTTTTATTCACACCTTTTTTTAATTGGTAGCCTCCCCCTCAGGGCTCTTCTGGGGCCATTATGACCTTAAAAAAAAGATAACCACATACTGTAAATTCGGCTGGGAGCATGTTATAGTAGGATTTCTTTACATCCACTCTCCTCTATCAGCTCAGCTCATACTCTTGAAATTCCAGCTCTGAACACTGTTCTCATTTTGTAAATTGCATTCCTGAGTTGGGTGAATTGGTCTCTATCCAGGTATCATAAAAGGTCCCCTGTTCTTTTAAGGCAGATATGGTAAAGGAAAACAATACCATTTTATTTTTCATCCTCTGTTATCCTTTCAGTGATTTAGAACTTAAGGAAGCCTATGGGAGCTTGTGGTATTCCACTGATGCTATGATTTTACCGACAGATTCTTGTGTCTGGAAATATTTCTATTTATTGAATAGCACAAATTCAACTAAATAACAATGTGCTATACACCTTTATCTGGCAGTTGTCCCCCATGTCCTGGCTGGGTCAAAATTATGAAGTGCTTTTCTTTTCTTTTCAATCCTTTTTGAAATATGCTTATGGATATTATTGAAGATAGGAGTTATGTGAATTATTTTATTTAGCCATTTTCAGTTACTTCTGACTCTTTGTGATTCCATTTGGGGGTTTTGTTGCCAAAATATTGGGGCTGTTTGCCATTTCCTTCTCCGACTTGTTTTACAGATTAGGGAACTGAGGCAAACAGGGTCAACTGACTTGGCCAAGGTCACACAGGTAGTGTCTGAGGCTGAATTTGAACTCAGAAAGAGGAGCCTTCCTGACTTCAGACTAGATGTCTATCCACTTGCACCATCTAGCACCCAAATGAGTTTTGGTAGATAAAGATTTAATTTTCTTTCAAGTTGCTTCAAAGGCCCTCTTTTATAATTTTGTTGTCTTAAGATAGGAGACAGAATTTCCTGAGCAATATAGCACTTATGAAATCATTCCTTAGAATTTGTTCCATTCTGCTTCATTTTAGTCCATCCCTTGATGTATTATTCAAAGATGAGTGTGTAGAGAATCACAGAAATAGTGATTTTTTTCAGGTGCCAGGGCAATTGATTCCAGATAAAATAGTAACATAAATTAATTAGAGTTCAAACCAAGTGGTGGGAAACAAAGGTGGATGAAGTGAAGAAAGATTGCTCATGCCTGCTGACAGAAGGCTGGATAGTCATATGGCAGGGAAATAGCTGTCTATGTGGTCTGAACAGGTGATTTGCTAATTTTGTGAGTTTGGGTGGATCATTCACCAATCAAAACAGCAAGTTCTTCATCTGAGTGGATTAATTTCACTAGGGACTGAAGTTTTTTTTTTGTTTTTTTTTGTTTTTTTTTTTTTCCCCCTCTCAATACTTTGCCAGTAGGAAGAATAGAGGAGAGTGGATGACTAGATGCAATCTGAAGGAAGCAGGTCATTATTCCACAAGCATTTATTCAGTACTTTCTAAATGTGTCTGGCACTGGACTACTAAATTAATTTTCTAAGCGGTCTTCCTACCTCAAGGTAGATTATATTTTAAAGAGGAGACGATGTGTATTTCTCCAATTTATTCTAAACTCAATTGTCAAAATGATTTTTAAAGGACTTTCTTGCTCAAAGTCCTTCAGTGACTTCCTTTCCATATGCTCAAATATGAAGTCCTCTGTGTAGTATTTAAAATTCTTCACAATCTGGTCCCTTCTATTATTTCACTCAACTTCTCCCTTAACCTCATTCTCTGATTCAGCTACTGTGGCCTAAATTACAGTTTCATGAAACTAACCCTCTATATCTTCCAGGTCTGTGTCTTTCTAGGTCTTTCCACTGCCTTTCCCTAGGTCTCAAAAGCTCTGTTCCACCTCAACTCTGCCTCTCATTTCTCTAGTTTACTTTGACTGAGTTAAAATCCTACCTTTTGTAGGTCTTTCCAGGGACTTCCATCCATCTTCCATTCTGATTACCATTAAACTCTATATCTGATTACCTTTATACTCTGATTATCTTCATACTCTGAATATCATTATACTCTATATCTATTTTCTTTGTACCTAGATGATGACATGTAGTCTCCCCTAATTAAAATATACTCTTCTTGAGATTGGGAGCTTTTTAAATAACCTTTCCTTAAATCTGCAGTTTTTCACACATAGTAAGCTTTAATAAATAATTGTTGATTGATTGGATATAGGGAAATGGGACAAGAAATAATGAAGAACAGAATGGTGTAACCTAGAACTAAAACGACTGTGTATTAAAGACTAAAATATTTGGTATTATTTTTCCCCTCCTTTCTCTTGAACTAAGGACAAGACAAGCATGAAGAGTTTGATTAAACTTTCTCAAAGATAGGAATATTTGACAGTTTTGCTTAAACTTATAAAATGTGTTTGGGATGAGGGATATATTTAAAACAACTATTTTTGTAAATTATATATTTTAAAAATTCAATCATGGTAAACAAAGCAACTGCACTGAATCCTTCTGTAATATGCACAATCACCCTACTTTACAAATGTATATTTTCATATGTTTGGTTTATATTGAACTGAGTTACTTAAGAGATCATATGGAATCTCCTCTAGAAATCTTTAAAATAGTATGGATCAGTAGATTTTGCTCTCTCTGAAAAGGTTCTGTTGTTAAGCCTGAGAGTAGGACAACAGAAGAGTGAAATTTTTATATTTCATCAAACCCAAAGATTCTATTAATTGTGTCACATCACACAAATAAACTTTGCCAAGAATCAGGGCTTGAAGAAAAAAATGGACTCTCATTGAGGGATCTCAAAGGCGTCTTATAGAATGGAGGGATTTTAGCTGAAACATGAAGGAGATCAAGGAAGTCAGGAGATTGAGTTGAAGATGGAGAGGATTGTAAGAATGGGGAATAGTAAGTGAAAATTAAGGGAGTCAGAGATGAAGTTCATTGTTCAAAGAACAGCGAGGAGGCCAGAGCCACTGAATAACAGAATGTATGTGCATGCATTTATATGGAGATAAAAAGAATGAAAAGGATGGGAAGGGGACTGTCTTAAATGGCTTTAAATACCAAGAAAGATTTTATGTTTGACTTTTAAAATGTTAGGGAGTCCCTAACTTAGAGCTTACTGGATAAGTGTGGTGACATGGTCAGATGTGTGATTTGATCATGTGTATAAGAGTAGGGCCATGTCCTCAAGATGAAATTAACTTACCTTTCTCTAGATTTTAATGTTTACAAAATACTTTACATATGTTATTTCAATCCCATAACAATCCAAAGAGGTAGGATCATGTCACCATTTTAAAGACAAAGAAACTAAGACCCAGATATTAAGTTTCTTGCCCATGATTACACAGCTGGCAAATGTCAGAGTTTGGCTTTGAATAAGACTTTCTTACTACTAAATATGATTTCCTCACCAGACTAAAAGTTCAGACCTTTAACCTCTACACCATGCTGCAACATATATGATTGTAATAGGACAATCAATAATTCAGCACCTGTATTTTAATCATCTACCTTGTACATAGGTGCACAGACTGCAATAATTCTTAGCCAAAATGAGCTTACATGTTGCTATTACACACATTAAGGCATATACTGTAAATATAAATTGAATAAAATATTCAAAGTAGTTAAATACAATGTAGGTTAAAAGCGACAACACTAGCAAATGGGGGAATAATAAAAGTCTTCATGTATAAGATGGTTTTTTTTCACTATGTCCTAATGACAGGAATAGCATGAAAAGGAAATTAAGATGAAAAGGAATATAGATTTATATAGATTAATGGCAAAATGTTTTGCTGGTAGAAGTACAAGTCTCCTGCATTCTTGGTGGGATAGCCTATTAACTTAAGTAAGCATGCCAAATTTCCCAAGTTTGTTATTATTAATAGTAGATAAAAATAAATTTTAATTTTGTTTTAAAAAAATTCGATGAGTGAAGCCAAGATGTCAGAGTAAAGACAGGGACTTGCCAGAGTTCTCCCCTCAACTTCTCCAAATACTTCCAAATACCTAAGCAAATTCTGGAATGGCAGAACCCTCAAAAAGATGGAGTGAGACAATTTAAGAAAACTGACAGAAAAGGATAAGAGATGAGCTCAGTCCAGTCCAAATCCTACCAGAGCAGATGCAGAATCAATAAACCAGGAGCAGACCTTAGGATGCTGAGTCAGTGACTGTAGTGGGGGTTTTCAAACCTCTCAGACCACAGAATCAAAGACAGCTTGGAAGGTCAGCAGAGAAAGTCCGTTGTCCCTGGGTGAGAGTGGAGCACAGTTCAGTGTAGACTGCCCTAGTACCACTCAGGCCCAGCAAACCAGGAGTAAGCCTTGAGAGCCACTGAATCAGCTCAGCCCAACAACTGGTCAGAGGGAGACTATGAGGTCCTCTTTGTTTACACTGACTCTATTGCTTTGCCCATACTAAAATCTGAGTCACAGTCCTGGTGTCAGTGACGGGTTGTGGAGGAGCACTAGTAGACCAAAACTTGTGACTACCATGGAGCAAGGACCCTCCTTACAGTTTCAGGGCAGAAAAGAATGTTGGTCATCACTTACAGACCAGAACACAAGCCAGGTGAGTAAACGCATCTCCCCTTAGATTACATTATTGTCTAAGGACTAAAAACTTGTAGGTCCCTAGAAGTATCTTTGGAAAGAGTCGTATGAAATCCTTTAAGTTTGGGGCAGTGCTCCTGCCACCCTGGAAGTAAAGGTCTACTTTTTCAAAGAGTTAAAATCAAATAATAGGATGGGAAAATAAGCAAACAATAGAAAAAAATCTGACCAAAAATATTCCTACATTGATAAGGAAGATCAAAGCACACACGCTCAGAAGAAGAAAACAAAGTCAAAACTTCTACATCCATAGTTTCCAAGAAAAATATGCATTGGTCTCAGGCTATGGAAGAACTCAAAAAAAGATTTTGAAAATCAAGAAAGAGGAAAAAATGGGGGAAAATGAGAGAGATAGAAGAAAAATTTTTAAATGCTATTTAATAGCTTAGTAAAGGAAACAAGAAAAATACTGAAGAAAATAACACCTTAAAAGCAGCTTAGGTCAAATGGTAAAAGAGGCACAAAAAGTCAATGATGAGAAGAATGCCTGAAAAAAGCAGAAATAGCTAAATGGAAAATTAAGTACAAAAGCTCATTGAATAAATTTATTTCTAAAAATTAAAATTGAGCACAGAGAGGTAACAATTTTATGAGAAATCAGGAAACAATAAAATAAAACCAAAAATTGAAAAAAATAGAAATCAATGTGAAATATCACATTGGAAAAACAACTGGCCAGGAAACTAGTTTCAGGAGAGATAATTATAAAATAATTGGATTACCCAAAAGTCATTATTAAAAAAAGAGCTTAGATATTATCATTCTAGAAATTCTCAAGGAAAACTGCCCAGATCATCTAGAATCAGTGGGTAAAATAGAAATTAAAAGAATCAACCAATCTCACCTCCTGAAAGATATTCCAAAATTAAAATTCCAAGGAATGTTATAATCAAATTCCAAAGCTCCCAAGTCAAGGAGAAATATTGCTAGGAACCAGAAAGAACCAATTAACATATCATGGAGTCACAGTTGGACTAAGCAGAAGATTTAGCATTTTCTACAGTAAAGATCAGAGGTCTTGGGAGTATGGTATTCTGAAAGGGAAAAGATCTTGAATTATGACCAAGAATCAACAATCAACAATGCAGCAAAATTGAGCATATATTTCGGAGGAAAAGATGGGCATCCAATGAAATAGAAGACTTTCAAATTGTATATATAAATATATTTATTCACATACACACACACACACACACACACACACACACACACACACACACACACATATATATATATATATATATATATATACAGAGAGAGAGAGAGAGAGAGAGAGAGAGAATGAGAAAGAGAGTAGGAGAAGGGATGATATTTAAAAAATAAAATTAAGGGGTAAGAGAGGAATATATTGCATGAAAGGGAAAGGGAGAGGTATAATGGGAAAATCATTTCAAATAAAAGAGTCAAGAAATAGCTTTTGCAGTGAGGGGAAGAGGGAGAAGTTTAGAGGAAGTGAGTGAACCTTACTCTTATCAGAATGGCTCAAAGAGAGAATAACATACTAACTCAATTGAATATGGAAATCTAGCTTGTGCTAGAGGAAAGTAGGAAGGGAAAGGGAAAAGAAAAGTAAGGGGGTGAAAGGAGGAGGAATGATAGGGCAAGGAAGTAGTTAGAAGCAGAACACTTTTTAAGGAAGGACAAGATGAAAGGAGAGAAAGTATAGAATCAATAGGGAGAGAAAAAGAATCTAGTAAAATAAAAGCAATGCTAACATGAAAAAATTTGAAACAAGTTTCTCTTTAGTACTTCTGTCTCAAGCATATAGAGAATTGGATCAAATTTATAAAAGTAAGGGCCATTTCCCAATTGATAAATGATCAAGGATATATGTATATATATATATATTATATATATATATATATAATATATATATATATACATAGAGAGAGAGAGAGAGAGAGAGAGAGAGAGAGTTTTCAGATGAAATAATCAAGGCTATCCACAGCCATATAAAAAGAATCTAAATCATTTTTGATTGGAGAAATACAGATCAAAACAATTCTGAGGCACTTACATTTGTTAAAAAAGACAGAAAAGGAAAGGGACAAATGTTGAAGGGCATGATGGAAAAATAAGATTTTAATGCATTGTTGGTGGAGTTGTGAACTGATTCAATCATTCTGTAGAATGGTTTGAAACTATGCCCAAAAAGGGCTATAAAACTATGCATAGACCCAGCAATACTATTATCAGATCTGCATACCAAAAGAAATTTTTTTAAAGAAGGAAAAGAATCTATACATACCCAACTATTTATAGCACCTTTTTCTGATGGTAAAAGAATTGAAATTGAGGGAATGCCCATCAATTGGGGAATGCTTGAACAAATTGTGGCATGTGATTTTGATGGAATATTATTCTGCTATTAGAAATAATGAGCAGGATGCTCTAGAAAAACCTGAAAAGACTTCCATGAACTGATGCACATAGAAATGTACTGTGTACAAAGTAACAGCAATATTGTAAGATAAATGACTATAAATGACTTAGCTATTCTCAACAATATGGTGATCCAAGACAACTGAAGGATTTACAATGAAAGATACTATTCATCCCCAGAGACGGTGTCTGAATACATATTGAAACATATTTTGTTTGGGGTGGTTTTTTTTAGTCTATATTTTTCTTTCACAACACGACTAATGTTGAAATACATTGCAGGAATTCATATGTATAGTTTATGGTCTATATCTTCTCAATTGGGGGGTTGGGTGGGGAGGGGAGAAGAGACAAGAATTTGTAACTTTGAATTTTTATAATGAACATCAAATTGTTTTTAACATGTATCTGGGTAAAAACAAAATAGTAAAGAAACTTAAAAAATCATTTCAGCATATTAGCCTCTGAACCCAAAGGATGAGAAGCAAATCATTGCTTTCTCATTTGAATGCATTGGCTGTAGGTGAATGGAAAGTATTGAGAGTTTCATTGTAAGGCCATAACACCAGGTTTACTCAGTGGATCATCCTTTGAACAAATAGAACGCTGGATGGTGGGAAAAGACAGAAGGGAAAGAGAATACTTTTATGGTAGTTTGTGGGAAAGGAAACTGTCTCCTGCAGTATTTTTCATTAACTTAATCCCAGTGGAAAATTCATCACTTCATATTTATTGAAGTAGGTTGTGAAAAAAATAGCAAAACACCAACAACTTTAAGCATATAAGCTTATAAAAATTCCTGGTAATTTCATCACAGTAGCCATTGAGATAATAACATGTTCCATAGAATCAAAACTGTTTAATTTTTCCACTTGGATTTGAGAAAAATTTCCTGGAAATGAGGAAACTTGATTTTTGTAAATTAAACTGGAAAGCTGATAGATTTTTTTAAAACTATATTCACAAATCAGTGGTTTTCAGCTTACTATGAACAGTATTACTGTGTTGATGGGAATAGCAAGATAGCCTAGAAAAAATCTTGGTTGTCAGGTTAATAGAGTTTAAATATTCACACTGACACTGAAGTCTTGGGAATGCCTGGGCATATCACTTAACCTTTTGGTGTTTCAGTTCTTTTATCTACACACAAAGGCTAATCATCCTGATTAACCTCATAATGTTTAATTTCTTTATTGTGAAGAGCTTTGAAAATGTTAAGTATCATTTGTTGGCACTTAGTGAAAGGAATGTTAACACACTGGGGTTGGAGGTTGTTGCTAAAACCTCTCCTGGCAGCTTCTTTCTTTTGTATATCTTGCCTAAGTTTCCTTCGAAGTCAGTTAGAATGAGGTTGATGGAAGACACATAGGAGAAGGGTAGGAAGAATGAGCTGTTCTGTAAAATTCCACATAACTCTAAGTTCCTTGAGGGCAAGGGGATGATTTTTTTAAAGTTATTTTTTTTTTTTTGCATCCCAGTGCTTTGTACAAGATTGGTGATTAATGAATGCTACTGACTGACTAGTACATGGTTGAGTATATTGTAGAAGATATGGGTTTAATCAATGCTTATTGAGTTTAATTGATGGGTTTACAGAACTTTCCCTTATTCTTAAGAAATTTTCTAAACATCCAAATGAAAAAGAACTTGATGGTTTCCCATTTGCTCATGAATAAAAGTAGTGTGAATAGCATGGTAAGACTTTTTGGGGAGAAAATAAATTCTTGTCAAATGAATGGTTTTTGAACTTGTGATAAGCACGGCACAGAGTCTGTCAAAAAGTTAGTGTTTAAACAAATGTATTGTCTCAATAAATGCTTGATGATGCATTTGCCATTTTTCCTCTCCCTCCCTAGTTTAGCATTGTGGACAAAGTTGCTGCTCAGTACATGTCTACTGATTAGAAAACTACTATTCTGAATACAGAGAAATAATAGGATCATAGATTTAGAGATGGAAGGGATCTCAGAGGTCAATTGGTCCAGCCTCCTCTTTTTTACAGATGAGAAAACCAGAAAAGTAAGATGAATTGGTGTGGCTGGGTGGGGTAGTGGATAGAGCACTGGCCCTGGAGTCAGGAGTACCTGAGTTCAAATTTGACCTCAGACACTTAAAAATAACCTAGTTGCATGGCCTTGGGAAAGCCATTTAACCTCATTGTCTTGCAAAAACCTAAAAAAAATGGCAAGATGAATTTCACAAAGTCACACAGACAGTAAATATCCCGAATCACATTTGAACACAGTTCTTGTGTCTCTAAATCTAGTTCTTATCTACTCTGTCACCCCAGAGATTTTTATTATTGATAATTATATTTTATTACAATAATATAATAATTACTCTATGCAATGTTTTATATTTAAAAATTTTTGTATATGTTTGATTTTTTAAATTACTCCTGAGAATTACAATATAATTCTTCTTTTGAAAAATGGAGAAAAGAACACTCAGAGAAAAAAAAATAAAAATCACCATCATGGAACTTGTTGGTACAATTATTTGTCTATTGGGATTGGAGAGTCATCCAGCTATGTCACAAGTGTTCTAGTTTCCCCCAGTATGAAGATCTGCTGAGTTGAGGTCTCAGTACCCCACCTCCTTAGACAGCTAGTATATTCAGGAGTTTGAGAAGCATTAAATATATGGTAATGTGAAATCTTACTTAAAGATGCTTTTATTAAGATTGGTCTTTAGTTCCATCATACTTTCTCCATTAAATAGTAAAAAAATCAACACTTCTATAAGCCCATCATCCATCATTCAATGTCTCGGTTATTAAAACAATCATCTTCATAATCCAATCTTTCATAATTCTATTCCATAATCTCTGCAAAGTTAATATTATTTAAAACAGTTTCCATCAGAGCCAAGATGGTAGGGTAAAATAACTCTAACCAAGCTCTATCAGCATTGCCCTCTAAACAATTTTAAAGCCAATTTGAAGTATAAAGTGGTAAAACTCAAAAATGGTCAGGGCGAGGTATTTTTTTCCAGGATAGGAAAGAGGTTTGTGGAATTGGTGTGGGACTTAACTACTAACTGTGATCTTTGGAGGTTGTTATAGTGGCAGCAACAATAGTACTGAGAGCATGCTCCTCCCAGAGATAGTTAAAAAGAATGTGGCTTAGAATTATGAATTCTCAAATTATACAATAAAGTGAGAATCATCAAAAGAATCTTATACTGGATAAGAATAAAATAGTTCATCTACGGGATATATTAGGCACAGAATATCTAAAAGTAAATCATCACAGAAACAGCATTTGATAAACTCTAAATACAAGTGTTTGATAAACTTAAAGATCTAAGCTATTGGGACAAAATTACTATTAATAAAAAACTCTGGAAAAACTGGAAAGTATCTGGCAGAAACTAAAGATTAATACTTCACAATACACATCAAAATAAGCACAAAATAGGTACATGATAAAGAATGATAACATTAATAAATTAGGGAGCATGGAAAAATTACCTGCTAAGTATGGCTAACTAAACATAATTAAACTTATCAATAGCAAAACCAAGAGAAATCATGATTATTTCAATAGATGCTGAAAAAGCCTTTGATAGAATGCAATATCCAGTCCTGTTATAAACATTAGAAAGTTTAGGAATAAATGGAGTTTTCCTTAAAATAATAAGTAGTATCTATCTAAAACCATCAACAAATACTATATTTAATGGGAATAAACTCAGAGGATTTCCAATAAAACTATGGGTGAAACAAGAATGTCCATTACCACCATTACTATTCAATGTAGTATTAGAAATGCTAGCTGTAGCAATAAGAGAAGATAACGAAATTAAAGGAATCAGAATTGGCAATGAGAAGGAAAAACTTTCACTCTTTGCAGATGATATGATGGTATACCTAGAAAACTTGAGAAAATCATCTAAATAACTCCTTGAAAGAATTAACAAATCAGCAAAAGGAGCAGGATATAAAACAAACCCACATGAATCATCAGCATTTCTATATATGAAGAACAAAGCCCAAGAGCAAGATGTAGAAAGAGAAATTTCATTTAAAATAACTGTAGAACACTTAAATACTTGGGAATCGACCTCCCAAGACAAGCACAGCAACTGTATGAACACAATTATAAAACACTCCTCACTCAAAGTCAGATCTAAAAGACTGAAAAAATGTCAAAAGCTCGTGGTAAGGATGATCTAATATAAAAATATGACAATTCCACCCAAATTAAATTACTTATTCAGTGCCATGCCAATCAAACTATCAAATAATTATTTTACCCAACTAGAAAAAATAGTAACAAAATACATCAGGGGCAACAAAAGTTCAAGAATAACAAGGGAACTGATGGAAAAAAAATGTAAAG